>NC_053495.1:68606081-68853581 GCF_905171775.1 Rana temporaria | reverse complement strand
CATAATTTGGGAGTTGGTTATTTCTAACTGCAGTATGAGATAATTGTACCAACAATTGTATAGTGGTTTTAGAGTGAGTGTGTCTGTAAAAATATATTCTCTCTAAATTTAAAATGAGCTTGTCTGCATTGCAGAGCTTGTGTACAAAAATGTTCCTTTGATCTGTACACATATAAGTAGTAAGCCAGAGATCTGTTTGGTATTGAGAAGAGATAACAGTGTCAAGGTAAACACAAGCTAATTACAAGAGTCCGTGGAAATAACGGAAAGGTTATATTACAAGCCACCAGGTTGATTTAAATAAGAGCTATGAATTTTACCTTGTCATATAATATAAATATTATCTGAACATTTAACCATCATGTATCTCTGATTGTAGAAGTATTTCATTTGTTTATTTTGTCACGAATTGTACCTGATTTTAATTCTTGCACTATATCTTTAGTTAATAAATATATATTTATTTTAAATATTCATTTGTGTTACTTGTCCTCCAAAATAGCACGGATAAAAGAATTTTGATATCTTGTATTGTCGGAAAATTGTATAACTCCCAAAGCACAGAATTACATATAATTATATATATATATATATATATATATATATATATATATATATATATATATGTATATGTGTGTCAGGTAAATCTGTGGGTGTTGTCACAGATGGGAGATACATTTCTGCCTTGTTTGGACAATACACCAATTATTATCAGGCGTCGGCTGCAGAAGTAGCCAGAAAGGTTTAAGGGCGTTGGAAAACTTCAGCTGTTCAGAATGAGGCAATTAAGGCCTCTATAAGTAATCCAGAGGATTACTACTGATTGCTGCATCCTGAGGCTTTTTGAGTGAAGGAGAGCAGTGAACAGAAATACTTCTGAAGAGGTGAGGTGCTGTTGATTTTTCTGTGTGATAAAAAATCAAAAAGACTATTTTTTTCTGCTGTATGACCAGCAGTGTTTGCTCAGCAGTAGGCTGTGCCAGACTCCATGGATAGGTTCCTGTGTGGTGAAGGTAGAGGCCCCAAGTGGCCAGGGTTTATTTTATGTTTGATTTTGTTTATGCTGTTTGGATGCTTGCACTTGTTTCCAGCAAGATGGAAGAATAATCCAAATTCTTTGCTTTCAACCATCTTCGGCTGTTTCTCTGTATCGTTCAGTGTGTAGTGAACCCATTGAAGAACTACCATTTGTTTATAAACAAATACACTAGAGCACAGGCAACGATGGATCATTTGTTTTATTGCACAGCACTATTGTTTTGTATATATATCCTTACAGGTAAGTGAAGATGTGAACACTTGGTTGGTGTCAGCAGCAATATATACATATATTGGTTTTTATATTTGCAAAAAAAACTGCACACATTTGCGCTGGAGTAACCTCATGGTCTCGTACCCGGCACTTCCTCTGGTATGAGGAAGTCGTACGATAAGTCTGTAATAGTGAAAAGAAAGGTTTGTGTAAGATTGTTTTCCTTTTTTAAGTATGGATAATTGGTCTATTTTTACTGCAGATATTCAAAGCCGACAGGACTGTAAATATGGAGATAATTGTACATTTGCATATTACCAGGAAGAAATAGATGTGTGGAATGAGGAAAAAAATGGTACTTTTCACAGAGACCAGCTTTTGCAGCCCCCTGCTTTATTAAGGCCAGGAAATGTGGCACGACTGCTTCATGAACAGAGTGGCATCTTCACTTTTTTATGCCAGGTACTGGTATGCAAGTCAGGGGTGGTATTGTCTTGATTTTAAAGTGTAACCTTATTGTGATACTCAAAATTCTTACACATCTGGCTATGTCAAATTAGAATGCCATCCTGACAAAAGTTGTTACCCCCTTTTCCTCATATTATGGCAGTGGTTCTACATTAAAACTGATCTCCAGGTTTCTTGTCACTTTAGTTTGTTTGGACCAAGCTAGAGCTGCATTGGCTCTAATGTGCTTAATGAACTGTGAGTCTGACACTTCCTGCCTCACACCTGGAACAAAACGGAGTCGGTCTCAGCGATGCTCAGCTATTCATAGGCAGCTTTGTATTCTGTGAATAGCTCAAGAGGAGGAATCCTCGAAATGTGCCCTGCGACCCCTTTCCAGGAGACCATTGAGAGCTGTTGTTGAGCAGGAGCAGCAGAGATTTCTTGCATCCAGCCCAGATTTTCACCTGTCAGCTGGCCACACAGTGATCCGTACACTGTGGCTGCCCATCCATCCTTTCCTTGTGACTGTGTTGAGTGGGCTCTTTCTTGTGGACTATATGTGCTCTTTCACTTTTGATTTTGGGAGCAAAATAACATTTTTAATAAAGCCATTTGATCCTTTTTACTACACCAGGGGTGTGCACTGTTTTCTCCCTTCCCTTGCTTTTCTATTCTGTGAATGAATAAAAAGTTTTTTTCTGATTGGCTGAGGTGGGCAGATGGCGTCACAATCTTTGACTCAGCCAATCAGAGGAAGCTTTTGTATTCATTCACAGAATACAAAGCTGCCTATGAATGGTGGAGCGTTGCTCAAGCAGACTGTTTTTTGTTCGGGGGTATGAGACGGGAATTTTTTTTCTTGCGCATGGAACACCTGCTGTGTGTACTGTGTGTAGCTGAAATTACATACAGTTCATACAGTGCTTGGATTTGGAGTCCATGCAGCAGTTAGTAAAGGATATGGTTAGTTTTGGTGTGACAGGAGTGACGGGAAATCTGGAGATCAGCTGTAAGGTCTAAAAGCTTCATTATCAAGGCTGTATTTTTCTTGGTTTACAGTGCAGAAAAATGCAGTGGTTCTAAAATGCCTGTACAAATTGGAGGTGTTAAATCACACCAGAATTTCCAGTTCTGACCTACGATAACTAAAAGGTTGTCCTAATCTTGTGAGCCACTGTCCTTAAGTGAGGATTGCTGTGAGTCCAGCTATAGCTAGTCCTTTTCTCAGCTAGCCAGTTGTGTGGCTATTACAGGCATCAGACAGGTCCTGAAGTTCAATTTGTGCAATCTCTGCCTGAAAACTCCGCCATCAACAATTGTCACAGCATAGATGTGGGTCTTCAAAGAGGTCAACTGCTGAGGACACGAGAAGCCCAAGCAGCCATATAGGTATAGTGAGTCTTTAGGATAGGGGTCCTTAAACTATGGCCCTCCAGTTGTTCAGGAACTACAATTCCCATCATGCCTAGTCATGTCTGTGAATGGCAGAGTTTTACAATGCCTCATTGAATTTGTAGTTCCGCAACAGCTGGAGGGCCGTATTTGAAGATCCCTGCTTTAGGAAGTCCAGCAGGCAGCAGTGAGCATGCTGACATTGCATACCAAAACAGAAGGGTGGTGGAGCAGTAGAATGGATACCTAAAACATGCCACGTGACAAGCAGCTTAAGCCATCAATAGTAAAAACTGTCTACAAATGCGGTGGAGAACAGAGTAGGGATACTGAGGAGGCTTTGGGCTACAGATTGTTGAATTTGGTTGGTTGCCAAGTTTCACCATAGGGTAATGGCTACATAAGGGTATTACATATATATAAAGTGCTGGCAGTACTTCCTTCATAACAAAAATGTACAATTTTCTGTTTCTTTTCACAGGCTTGCTTTGATAGCAAACCTCAGATTATTAGCAAGAGAAATACAGAGAACCCAGAATTCTGCACAAACCCCTCAAAACGGCACAGATTTAATGACCACAAGTAAGTATTGCACAATGTAGACATGAAAATGCTATTTCAAGATAGATTTGGGGAGATCTTTTGTGTAATGCTAACTTGATTATCTTTAGAGTGATATGAAACCCTCCTAAAAAATAAATGTAGCTGCATACTTTGTCACAATTGCTTTCCATCTCCTAGTTTGTGAAGTTTATACAGGATTATCAGCCTGTGAAAGTCTGAGCTTCCACCTGTAGGATGTCCCCTTCGTGCTATCCAGACATGCATGCTACCGCCCTCTGGTGCATTAGTGTTGGTCGCATGCACAGCAGTAGGCACTGCTTTGAGTACTGGCGCATGCCAGGTATAGCCTTGCTGATGCTGTGCCAGGTCAGTGTTTACACAGTTCTGAGCTTGTGTTTCTAAACACAGTGCTGTGTATGAGTTAGCCAGGCATACTACCAGTGGCCCCCAGTCGTGCATGGGGCCAGCTGGGTTTAGCATCAGATATCTTGCATACACAGGCCGAGCACAGCAAAAGCAGCTGTTCAAAGGGAGTAAAAAAAATGTAAGTATTTAGGGTGCAAATAACACAAATATTTCACGCTATTTGGATGGACCATAACATAAGTGGCAGTTTAAATTGCTGCATTACTGTATATGCAGTGTCATAATCGGAACATTATCTGTATGTTTCTCGTTGCTGTCACTGTGAGGACTTATAATTTAAAGTTTGGTAAAACAAGACTATGTAAACAGACAGATTGTTTGGACCTAATGTGGTTGTAAACCCTTTTTCTCTTATCGTCCATGGACGGCCACAGCCTTCACAAGTCTTGACATATGGGTTATGTTCCCGTTAATAAGAGAGGAATAGGCAGAACATGTTAGATATTTAAATACATGTAACTTTAACGGAGGTGAACAGCCCTGCCCATGGGGCGGTCCCTCCGACCATAACCCTCCTCCCAGCAGCATGCAGCCTCAGTTTTGTTCTGCCTAGCAGAGGAGATGGACATGGTTCCCTTTGGGCCCAAGCGCCCTGAAGAAATTTTTAATTTTAATTTTAATTTTATTTTGAGATTCTTCTATCAACTGCCGACTGGGTGACAGGCTGGATATATAGATCCTTGTAGTCTCCTTAGTCCGGCCAGCGAGCATGAGCACAGTTTTACTTAGGGCTGGGTCTGCCACTACATACCCCTCAACTCCTGGGGTGGCCGGTGGGCTTGTTGCTCCAGGGTCCACACATGACTGGGCTGTTGTGTTTTCTTACTCACAGTGGACAGGGCCGACATCTACTCCAACCCGGTTGTATGCCTGTCAGAAATGCGCCAGCGGGTCCTCGCATGGACGGGTAAAGTACAGTCCTTCCTGCCTCGGTGGGTCGGAACGGCTGGGCATTCTAGGAGGTTCTCCTATTCTCCCTTTCCCTGCTCTGTCACATTTCCCTTTGCTGCTCTACTCGCTGCTACTAGGGTGGACCTGTGGGGGGGCCCCTTTTTCCCACTGGGGGAATGTGGGGTGTCTGGCCCCGTTTTTATCTGTGGGGGTATGCTTTCCCTCAGGGAAGCCCCATTCGACCTTATCCACATCGCAGCGTTTTGCCGGTGCCATTTTTTTTGCAGTCTGCTGTTTACAATTATATTTCCCAGTGGCGGCCATTTTGTCGTGGTCGCACTATGGTGCAGCTTGTTATTGCGGTCGGCCATTTTATTGTGGCCACGCCCTGTTTTCTCTGAGGCATCTGGCGGCTATTTTGTGTTCGGTTTTGGCCTCTAGTGCTGGCTTCTGAACCGAACGCAGCACAATTCTCAGTTTTTCCTCACAGCTTTTGCCTCGCAACACACGCTGTGTACAGAGGGCGGGCAGCAGCGCTGAGCAGTCTCTTGCTGGGTTGGTGAGTCCCCTGGGTAACCCCCTGGTCAGTGCAGCAAGGAGGGTGGACTTTCAGGTCCTGAATAGGTCCCTGAGAGCTGTCTGTGTTATGGAGTCTGTATCTGGTCCTTCTTCCCCGAACAAGCCAGAGGTGGCAACCGGTGCGGTTCCCATGGACACCTTGTCGGCAGTCCTGGAAACATTTGTTGCCAGGGTGGAAGCAGCATGAGGGCGTAACGGGGAAAAAAAGCGCCCCCCCTCCCCCTGCCGAAGGCTCTGACTCAGACCCGGGTCCGGCTGCGGCCCAGGACCTGGTTCTGGGTTGTCAGAGGATGTGGACCAGGACCTTCCCTGTGTCCCTGTGAGGAAGACCCCTCGCCTGGGTCAGTGCAGGACAGAGCACTTGTTAGTGCGTTTGTCAGTGCTGTGAGGGACTCCCTTAAACTGAATTGTGCAGCTGAGGCATCCGCTGAGGGCTCAGTCTTTTTTGGGTCCTACGAGTCGGACCACTCTGTAAAGGTTTTTCCTTATGTGTCCTTTTTTTGACAAGTTCATTGATAAGGAATGGGAAAAGCCGCAGAAGTCCATTGTGGTTTCTCAGCGTCTGGTGTTCCGTTACCCTTTTGAGGACAACCTTTTGAAAAAATGGGCTTCTCCTCCAGTAGTTGACCCCCCGGTTGAATATGGTAACCACTCTGCCTATAGAAGGGATCCCTGCTTTCAAGGACCATACTTATAGGAGGTCCAAGGCGCTGACCCGCTCCATGTTTACCATGCTGGGGTCTGCATTGCGGCCTATTTTGGCTGCAACCTTGGTGTCTCAGACACTCGCTGAATGGGCAATGGTTTTGCACCAGACTGTGGAGGAGCACCAGCTCCCGCCTGAATTTGTTAGACTGGCCGACCAGTTGGTCCAGGGCCTTGTTTATGTCTGTGATGTTAACCTGGATGCAGCCCCTTGATATCCAGAGCCTCTGTTTTGGCGGTAGTGTTGTGCCGCCTGATTTGGCTGAAATGTTGGTCTGCTGACCAAGCATCCAACAAAGCCCTAGCAGATTTACCCTTCAAGGGTGGGAGACTTTTTGGTACCTCGCTGGATGACATTATTAAAGATGTTACTGGCGGTAAGAGCACTCTCCTCCCTCAGTCCACCAAGGAGAAGGAGCCACGCTGTAAGCCGGGTCCTTTTCCCACGCAGAAGCAGTATTTTCATCAGTCAGGGCCCGCAGGTAGACCCTCCCAGGCTGACAAAGGCTCAGCTGGGGGACAGAAGCGTCCCTGGGTGCATAAGCCTAACAAACCGGCATCCAAACCCTCTACCGCATGAAGTTTTGCCCCCGCCCAACACATGGGTGGGGGACGGCTTCACAGGTTCACAGCTCGGTGGACCTCCCTGCTCTCCTACCAGTGGGTCTGCGAGGTGGTCTCTTCGCCGTACAAGATCGAGTTTCTTTCCTGTCTGCCGAACAGATTCTTTCCCTCAAATCTCCCTCTCCTTCCGGTTCGTCGGTCTGCCCTATTGGAGGCAGTGCAAGTCTTGCTTTGTTGCGGGGTCATTTTACCTGTTCCGCAGGACGAGAGGTTTTTAGGGATTTTATTCTAATCTGTTTGTGGTCCCGAAGAATGACGGGGTCCGTCCAATCTTGGACCTCAAAGCCCTAAATGCCTTTGTGAGAGTACGGAAGTTCCGCATGGAATCTGTTCGCTCAGTGGTGGCTGCGCTCCATCCGGGGGACTTTCTGGCGTCCTTGGACATCAAGAATGCATACTTGCATGTCCCAATTTGCACAGGACACCAGAGGTTTCTGCGCTTTGCAATCGGTGAAGACCACCATCAGTTTGTGGCTCTTCTCTTTGGCCTAGCGTCAGCACCAAGAGTTTTCACCAAGGTGCTCGCACCGATTCTAGCTTTGCTGAGACAGCGAGGCTTTGCCATCGTGGGCTACTTAGACAATCTTCTTCTGAGAGCAGCTTCTGGCTCAGAATTAGAGGTGGATGTGTCTATAGCCAGCCAGACCCTCTTAGAATTCGGGTTGGTGTTAAACATCCAGAAGTCAGTCCTAGTACCCACTCAGCGTTTGGAATACCTGGGGTTGATTCTGGAATCCGCTGGGTTGAGTTTTTCGTCCCCTGGAAAAATTGCAGACTCTTCAGTCTGCGGTAAAGCTGTTGGAATCCCACAAATGGACGTCTCTCCGTTTTTGCATGCGGGTCCTGGGTCTGAAGGTAGCCTTTTTCGAGGCAGTACCGTATGCCCAGTTCCACACAAGCATTGCAGAAGGAGATGCTGCCTAAACGGAACATATTATCTCTGGATCGCTAGATTCAGGTAAGCCACCTAGTCAGAGTCTCTCTGAATTGGTGGCTGAGATCCCCGGCTCTTCGGTCCGGGAAGTCGTTTCTTCCCTTCCAGTGGATAGTGATTACGACGGATGCCAGCCTCACAGGTTGGGGGGGCGGGTCCATTCGGCCCAGGGTTGCTGGACTCTAGAAGAATCCCGTCTGCCAATCAATGTTCTAGAACAGGGGTCTCCAAAGTACGGCCCGCGGGCCACATCCAGCCCGCTAGGACGTTTTGTCCGGCCCGCAGCTTCAGTCATCAGACTCACTGCAGGGACGGCTTGCTTTGCCTTCCGACAGTCATTGAGGGATTTCAGTGCAGACCTGCTGCAATTCCCAGCTCCTCCACCAGAGTTAGTTTCATTTTAGCTGTAACAGCTTGTCTGTGTAAAAGGGGCGGGAGCCGGGAAGTACAGCGTGTCTGCTCTAATGCCAGCTCTTCAGAAGCAGCACAGAACACGCTGATCTACAGGGGAACTTGCAGACAGACAGTGATGGGGAAAATTACGTGCTGGGGGGAGAGGAGGCTGGGGACATAAGTATAGAGGGGGACAAAACTGTGTGTGGTGGGAGATCTGATGGGGATGTAGTGATGGCTCTGATGGGGATGTAGTGATGGCTCTGGTGGGGATGGGGATGTGGTGATGGCTCTGATGGGGATGTAGTGATGGCTCTGATGGGGATGTAGTGATGGCTCTGATGGGGATGTAGTGATGGCTCTGATGGGGATGTAGTGATGGCTCTGGTGGGGATGTAGTGATGGCTCTGGGGATGTGGTGATGGCTCTGATGGGGATGTGGTGATGGCTCTGATGGGGATGTGGTGATGGCTCTGATGGGGATGTGGTGATGGCTCTGATGGGGATGTGGTGATGGCTCTGATGGGGATGTAGTGATGGCTCTGATGGGGATGTAGTGATGGCTCTGATGGGGATGTAGTGATGGCTCTGATGGGGATGTAGTGATGGCTCTGGTGGGGATGTGGTGATGGCTCAGATGGGAATGTAGTGATGGCTCCGATGGGGATGTAGTGATGGAGATGTAGTGATGGCTCTGATGGGGATGTAGTGATGGCTCTGGTGGGGATGTGGTGATGGCTCAGATGGGAATGTAGTGATGGCTCCGATGGGGATGTAGTGATGGGGATGTAGTGATGGCTCTGATGGGGATGTAGTGATGACTCTGGTGGGGATGGGGATGTGGTGATGGCTCTGATGGAGATGTAGTGATGGCTCTGATGGGGATGTGGTGATGGCTCCGATGGGAATGTAGTGATGGCTCCGATGGGGATGTAGTGATGGGGATGTAGTGATGGCTCTGATGGGGATGTAGTGATGGCTCTGATGGGGATGTAGTGATGGCTCTGATGGGGATGTAGTGATGGCTCTGATGGGGATGTAGTGATGGCTCTGATGGGGATGTAGTGATGGCTCTGATGGGGATGTGGTGATGACTCTGATGGGGATGTGGTGATGGCTCCGATGGGGATGTGGTGATGGCTCCGATGGGGATGTGGCGATGGCTCCGATGGGAATGTAGTGATGGCTCCGATGGGGATGTAGTGATGGGGATGTAGTGATGGCTCTGATGGGGATGTAGTGATGACTCGGGTGGGGATGGGGATGTAGTGATGGCTCTGATGGGGATGTAGTGATGACTCTGGTGGGGATGGGGATGTAGTGATGGCTCTGATGGGGATGTGGTGATGGCTCTGGTGGGGATGTGGTGATGACTCTGATGGGGATGTAGTGATGGCTCTGGTGGGGATGTGGTGATGGCTCTGGTGGGGATGGGGATGTGGTGATGGCTCTGATGGGGATGTAGTGATGGCTCTGATGGGGATGTGGTGATGGCTCCGATGGGAATGTAGTGATGGCTCCGATGGGGATGTAGTGATGGCTCTGATGGGGATGTAGTGATGGCTCTGATGGGGATGTAGTGATGGCTCTGATGGGGATGTGGTGATGGCTCTGATGGGGATGTGGTGATGGCTCCGATGGGGATGTGGTGATGGCTCCGACGGGGATGTAGTGATGGCTCTGATGGGAATGTAGTGATGGCTCTTATGGGGATGTAGTGATGACTCTGATGGGGAGGTAGTGATGTCTCTGGTGGGTATGTAGTGATGGCTCTGGTGGGGATGTAGTGATGGCTCTGATGGGGATGTAGTGATGGCTCTGATGGGGATGTGGTGATGGCTCTGATGGGAATGTAGTGATGGCTCTGATGGGAATGTAGTGATGACTCTGATGGGGAGGTAGTGATGTCTCTGGTGGGGATGTAGTGATGTCTCTGGTGGGGATGTAGTGATGGCTCTGGTGGGGATGTAGTGATGGCTCTGGTGGGGATGTAGTGATGGCTCTGATGGGGATGTAGTGATGGCTCTGATGGGGATGTGGTGATGGCTCTGATGGGGATGTAGTGATGGGGATGTGGTGATGGCTCTGATGGGGATGTGGTGATGGCTCTGATGGGGATGTGGTGATGGCTCTGATGGGGATGTGGTGATGGCTCTGATGGGGATGTGGTGATGGCTCTGATGGGGATGTGGTGATGGCTCTGATGGGGATGTGGTGATGGCTCTGATGGGGATGTGGTGATGGCTCTGATGGGGATGTGGTGATGGCTCTGATGGGGGATGTAGATGTGGTGATGGCTCTGATGGAGATGTGGTGGGGGCTCTGATGGAGATGTAGATATGGTGGGGGCTCTGGTGGGATGTAGATGTGGAGGGGGCTCTGATGGGGAAAACTGATGTAAGACCTCATGCACACTTAATATTTGGCCCTGGTGCACGAGGCTCTGGCATTTAGGTGCGGGCAGAGGATACAGGTGCACCATCCAGCCCTGATAATGGCAGCCTTTTTTTAAATTCTGCTCTATTCCATAGCTGAGGAGTAATTTATAAATGGCTTCTCTTTTTTTTTCGGCCCGCGAATATCTGTAAAATATATAATGTGGCCCTCGAAGTAAAAAGTTTGGAGACCCCTGTTCTAGAACTTCGGGCGATCAGGCTATGCCTCTCCTCGTGGTCGAGGAGGTTGCAAGGTTGCCAAATCAGGATCCATTAGGACAACGCCACGGCGGTGGCTTATGTCAACCGTCAGGGGGGAACTCTGAGCTTGGCTGCAGCGTACGAGGTTGCTCACATCCTAACGTGGGCGGAAAGAAGCGCGCCGGCTCTGTCGGTCGTCTACATTCCAGGCGTAGAAAACTAGCAGGAGGTGGGGCACACCTGATGTGTATCTCCTGGCCTCTCACCGCAAAGTGTCAAGGTTCGTGGCCAGGTCCAGAGATCCCTGGGAATACGCGTTGGTGGCCCCGTGGGGTCAGTATCGGCCGATTCATGCCTTTCCCCCACTGAAGTTGCTTCCTCTGCTGCTCTGCAGAGTGGAGGTGGAAGGGATCCCGATGATTCTCATCGCTCCAGATTGGCCCCGGCGTCCTTGGTTCACCAATCTCGTGCGCCTAGTGGCGGATGCACCCTGTCGGCTGCCATTGCGGGAGGACCTTCTGTCTCAAGGTTCCATACTTCATCCTGCTTTACAGTCGCTGGCTTTAACGGCTTGGCTATTGAAAGCCAGGTGCTGAGGGACCGTGGTCTTTCCGACTCGTATATGTCAACTATTTTGAGGGCACGGAAGTCTTCTTCCAGGAAGATCTACATCTCTATGTGCGAGGAGATGGGGTGGTGTCCACGGACATACTCTGTGTCCATGGTCCTGCTGTTTTTACAGTGTGGAGTAGATCAGAACCTTGCCTTAAGCACCATTAAGGGACAGATTTCAGCCTTGGCTGTGTTCTTTCAATGGCCTTTGGCGGGCCATTACTTGGTGGCGAGTCGGCTTCTTTCGGCAACTAGTGACGCGCTGTATGCGCCGGTCGGAAGGATGTCAATCACTTAGGAACACCCAGTCCCGCACATTACATACCCGTAAGCGGCGGTGAAAATACGGTATGTGCTGCACTGAAAAAATAAAATAAAAACAGCCAATTGTCATTCTGACAACTCAGCTGAATGTCAAGTTAAAACATTTTTTTTTGGGTGAACCCCCGTTTTAAAATTGCAACTCCTCCGTTGAGGAGCTCTGTTTGTTTGGGGTGAAGTTGTTTGTTTTTACTGATACTGTTCCCACCCCTCGTTTTTTTGACACTGCTTGGGGACGTCCTATTTGTCAAGACTTGTGAAGGCCGTGTCCGTCCATGGACGATAAGAGAAAATACGATTTTTTTTCTACTCGCCGTAAAATCATTTTCTCTGTTGTCCATGGACGGACACAGCACCCCCCCCCCCTTTTTTATTTTTTTAGGTTTGTACTGCTTATTATGAACTGAGGCTGCAGGGAGGGGGGGTTATGTCCGGAGGGACTGCCCCCTGGGCGGGGCTGTTCAACTCTGTTAAAGTAACATGTATTTAAATATCATGTTCTGCCTAGTCCTATCCTATGAACAGGAACATAACCCTATGTTTACAACCTTATGCTGGATTCACATCTATGCAGTTTTAGTGCTTTTTGCAGATCTGCACAGCAGTCCATTTACCGTGGTTTCCTATGGATCACGTTCTGTAGTGCAACTCTGCAAAATGCAAAAAGCACTAAAAATGCATAGGTGTGAATCTAGCCTAACTCCGGGACGACATGCCGGAGGGGGAGACGAGAACTGCTGCTGGGGTCTTCGATCGGAGGGAAGTAATGCATAATGAGCTAGTATGCTACGAATATTAGCTCAATATGCCTTTGTCTTGCAGGGTTTTTTTTGTTTAAGAGGGTTTACTTCCTCTTTAAAGCATTTGTTACCCCCCCAAAAGCATCCTGTACCTTTTTTTTAAAGCATCTTATAAAGCACAGTGCTTGTGCGGTGTAATTTGGCCCCCTGTATTACCTAAAAAACCTGGCTGATCATGCCAGTTTCTATCCTCCTTTCTGTAATCTGACCACAGTATATCATGGCTGCTGAGCCCTGACACTGTGGTCAGTTTACGTGCTTCCGTCATCTGCAGCTCTCTCATCTGCTCTCCCCCTCCCTACCTGTCAGCTTGTGAGGGTGCTCGCCCCCTGTCCCTCCTCCTGCTGAAATAACATGTAATTTGTCATACGATCCTCTCTGTCTCCTAATGCGTTGTCCCCCTGTGTGTGATTTATATTAAAAAAATGCAGATTATACCTCATTTCAGACCGCCGATCGGTGCTCATGTGACCGGCCGGCTTTCTCCTCTCCTTCTCCCGACTGATGTCAGCAGGGAAATCTCGGCCCCACCCGCTCTAGCTGTCAGCCGGGGAGAGGAGAAAGCCAGTCGGACACCTGAACGCTGATCAGCGCTCTGAAATGAGGTATAATCTGCATTTATTTTTTTAAATAACACACGGGAGACCGCATTAAGAAACAGAGCGGATAGTATAAAGTAGTGAGAGTGGCTTAAAGCGGGAGTTCACCCAATTATATATTTTTTTATCTTTTCCCCTTAGATGGATGCTCGTTTTGTCTAGGGGAATCGGCTAGTTGTTTTAAAATATGATCCGTACTTACCGTTTTCGAGATGCATCTTCTCCGTTGCTTCCGGGTATGGGTCTTCGGGAGCGGGCGTTCCTTCTTGATTGACCGTCTTCCGAGAGGCTTCCGACGGTCGCATCCATCGCGTCACTAGTAGCCGAAAGAAGCCGAACGTCGGTGTGGCTCTATACTGCGCCTGCGCACCGACGTTCGGCTTCTTTTGGAAAATCGTGACGCGATGGATGCGACCGTTGGAAGCCTCTTGGAAGACTGTCAATCAAAATAGGAACGCCCAGTCCCGCAGCCCATACCCGGAAGCGGCGGAGAAGATGCATCTCGTAAACGGTAAGTACGGATCATATTTTAAAACAACTAGCCGATTCCCCTAGACAAAACGAGCATCCATCTAAGGGGAAAAAGGGTCATGTGCGGGTGAACCTCCGCTTTAACAACCACTTCCCGCCCGACCAACGTCATATGACGTCGCGGACTTTAGATATGGATATTTGAATGATGCCTGCAGTTAGTCATCATTCAGATATCCATCTTTTACAGCTGGAAATTCCCTTCACCAACAATCATAGCCGGAGAAGAAACTGGCCAGCACCGGATGTTGACGATGAAGATTTCTGGCAGGCCAGATTGTCCCTGAAGTAAAATTTTAACAAAAAAAATAAATTTAAAGTGCCCCTGTCCTCGCGTGCCCGCATATGTAAAGGTCATTCAGACCACACATTTGAGGTATCACCGCAAACGTTAGTGAGTGAGAGCAATAATATTAGCGTCGCTTATGAGAATTTTGAAGTATCAAAATTTGGCGCCATTCCACAAGTGTGTGCAATTTTAAAGCATGACATGTTGGGTATCTATTTACTCGGCGTAACATCTTTCAGATTATGTCAAACATTTCGGCTAACATTACTGTTTTTTTATTTTTTTCTAATGCATGGAACTGTTGTTTTTAAAACGCGTTTGAAAAAATGCTGCGTAAATACCATGTGAGATAAAACGACCACCAATTTTATTCCCTAGGGCAGGGCTCAAAATTTCAAGTCTTGAGCCAGTAGCCAGACCTCAAGGGTTACTCGCTACCAGTTTCCCCGCCCAACCCCTACCATGCCCCGCCCCTAATTCTGCCGCTAATCACGCCCTCATAAATCATCTCCTGAAATGACACTTAAATGTTTTATGCAGAATTAAGTTGCAAAAATAAATATTAACAACTTTATCAGTACCCCTCATTGCAGCCTCACCTGTGCCCACCATTGCAGCCTCACCTGTGCCCACCATTGCAGCCTCACCTGTGCCCACCCTTGCGGACTCGCTGTGCCCCCATTGGTGGCCAGATCATGACCGGAGAAAGAGGAGAGCTGCGGGATCGAGCGGTATAACCCACTGTCAATTAACACCTACACATTTCCTTTTAAATGGAAGAGCAGGTAATTAGCCACCCTTTACCTGACAACCTTAAATATTAAATGCGCCTCACCGGTTCATTGCATGATGTGGAGTGGGGGGGGGGGGGGCGAAAACTGGCGGCGGCCGTTGTTGATCGGGAGCTGTTCTCCCAGCGATCCCTCTTCTGGCCCATCCCTCCTGCCGAGTGCCCCCACAGCAGGCAGCTTGCCCATACACACGATCAGACTTTTTGACAACAATTGTTCGATGGACCTGTTTTAGCGGATAATCCGACCGTGTGTACGCTCCATCGGACAAATGTTGTGTTTTTCATCGGACAAATGTCCACTGTGAAAACAGACAAACTTTCTGGCAACAAATGTCCGTTGGAGCAAAACCCCTTTGTGTGTACACAAGTCCATTGGACTAAAGTCCAAAGTACAAACGCACATGCTCATGCTATGACAGAACGCATCCCAGCATTCTGTCTAATACAGGCAGGGGGTTAGGAGGAGGCGGTGCTGTGTGTGTGAGAACGAGCAGAGAAAAGTTCAATGTTGTGCTATTACAGCGGGCTATACCACTCAGTGATATGGCGGTCCTGCTCTACCTCAATGCTCTCTGCCACAGGCGATCGCTGGGAGAACAGCTCCCGATCAACAACTGCCGCCGGCGGTGCTCGCCCCCCCTCTCCCAGGCAGCCCAGCTCCTCGCCAGACCTAATTTTCCACTCGCAAAATGCAAATAGGCTAGTGGAAAATTTGAGTTCTGCCCTAGGGTCTCTGCTAAAAATATATGTAATGTTTGGGGCTTCTGAGTGATTTTGTAGCAACAAAAATATGATTTTTACATGTAGGAGAGAAGTTTCAGAATTGGCCCATTACGCAAGTAGTTAAAGAAACCCAAAAACCTTCTATTCAGCCTTTAAAATAAATCTGCAAGTGAGCATATTCGTTATTTTAGGTTAAAGAGTCACTAAAGGAATTTTTTTTTTTAGCCAAATAGCTTCCTTTACCTTACTGCAGTCCTGGTTTCATGTCCTCATTGTTCGTTTTTGCTTTCATGTTGCTGTAATTCCTCTCTGTTCTGGACACTTCCTGGTTGCCTGTTTCCTGATAACCACAGTACTGGGAGATTTCCCACGGTGGTCACTAATCAAGGAGGTGTGATTACTGTGTGTAAAACGAAACTGGATTGGTGCTGAGGAGTTTTAGACAAAGTATCACTGATCTCTATTGGCTGACTGCCCTCTAGTGGCTCTCTGTACATCAGAGAACCAGCAAACAACAGCAAAAACGAAACTACACTGCAGGCACATTATATGATTGTTTTTTTATCTATTTTTAATCATTTTTAAAAGGAATCAGTTAACTATTATGTCTCTATGCCCTGTAAACAGTAATTTCAGCTAAAAAAAGTTTTTCCTTTAGTGACCCTTTTTTTTTTTTTTTTAAATCAGAAACAAGTTTATTGTATAAAAATAGAAATACAATCATATAATTGCACACAGACAGATCAGTATCATTTGCAGTATATAGGGAAAAAGTCAGGACACAATCTTAAACCAGCGTACATCAAGTTTCCGTCTAATACCAACACACTCTAGTAGCATGCCTGTCGACATAAACATAAATAGGACAGTTATGAAAGAGTGTTAAACTTTATAATACTGCAGGTAATACGTGACATCACCCTGGGAAACGTAGTCTGACTGTGTACAGAAGCGTCCGACTGCAATCTCAGGAGGTAAGAGAAAGTTAAACAGACTAAGGTTGAAAGGAAAGGGAGGAGGGGGGACGGGCAGTAGAAAAGAGTGAAGACAAGAAAAGGGAAGAAAAAGATAAGAAAAAGAAAGAGAAAAAGCTGTGGACCACCATCATATTCTCAGCACCTTTTGGGTTCTTCAATGAGTGATGTATCATGCCCCACTCTCCCTTCCCACTCACAGCCCAGTCGCATTCCCATTCCCTGGAACCAAGGTATTCTATCCCTGCAACAATCTGTCCCTCACCAGCTGCAAGGGACCTAGTCCCGGAACATCTAGCCATGGCTGCCACATAGAATAAAATTTCCTTACGGCACCCCGGTGTTGATATGTTAGTTTTTCGCGTATTAAGATACTGTTAACCTGTTTCACCCATTGTGTGCCTGTTGGTACCCTAGGAGTGATCCATAGTTTAGCTATCTCTTTACGGGCGAGATAAAGCAGTCGTAGCACTGCAGTATGACCATTTGGTGAAAAGTCAGGCAGTTCCAGGGCACCAAGGAGGCAAACTACTGGATCAGTAATAACTGGTATTTGAAACACTTGAGCTATGGTATCCAGAACAAATTTCCAATACCGAAACAGCTTGGGGCACTTCCACATCATGTGCAGCAGATCACCAATTTGTGCGGTGCATTTTGGGCACAAGGGGGTGTCCCTAAAGCCCCATGTGTGTAACCTGGCTGGAGTCCTGTACACCCTGTGTAGTAAATATAAATGGGACAGTCTCTGGGATGCAGAGACTGAGACTAAGGGGGCCCTTTAGTGACCCTTTAACAGAATTAGCAAGTGTAAGCGCTACATGGGAATAAATGGTTATAATCTGTACCTAGCTATTATGATTTGTTTATGGAGTAGTTCATAATCCATACCTTTTAATGAGTCCAGAAATTGACAGTTCACATGCTGTACATTGTAATACGTGTTCAAGATGTGTGTCAAAGGAATCCCTCTCTGGCCAGTCCCTACACTACATATACTGTACAAAATGCCTAATACTTGATAACATTTTAGTGGTCAATGCTATGCTAATATGGGGTAGACAAACCGTTGAGGGAGAACGACAGGCTCAGGTCTAGTCACTGTGAAATAGAAATCAAGATATTACTGTAGCTGTGCTCAAATCCAAAATGCTTGCCTTTACTGCATATGCCTCATGAGGTGCTATAGGGGTGTGATCACATGTTAACACTATAAACTAAATTAACCCTATCCACACTGCTGAGAAAACCAGTGAAGTAATTAATCCCATATAAATTGTAATTCTTTTTTTTTTGTTTTATCTTTTGGACAGATGTCTCGTGCATGTGTTGAACTCAAGCACAGTAAAGTACTCCAAAATTCGTCCACTTCATCTTCGATTTCAAATGGACGTGTGCCGCCATGAGATGCGTTATGGTTGTCTTCAGGAGGACACTTGCAACTTTGCACATAGCCACGTAGAACTGTGTGTTTGGATGCTGCAGAAACAGTCAGGTACCTCCCACTTGCATTAATAACCCCATTTTCAACTTTCCTTATCCTTGCTACACAAGTTGCTTTTTTTTTTGGGGGGGGGGGGTTTATAGTGCAGCATGAATTTGGTTCAAAATAAGTGTGGTGGAAAATCTTTAAAGGGCATGTGACACTGAATTTAAATACGGTAATTGGAGAATGTGATGAGTGCAAGCCAACTACTTCCACTACAATGGAAACCCTCTCTGTAAGCTTTTTTTTTTCTTCAGTGCATACTGTATGTAGTCATGGCCTCTTTCCCCTGCATAGCTAGGAATATAAAAATAAAAAATGTTTTGAGTAGGATCTATTTGCCACATTGCTTTGGGCCATAAAATAGTTATGTATAGTGTTTTGTGGGTGTTTTTAAACTTTTTCCATCCAGGTCAAATGGTTACCTTCACAAATGCATGTCCATGCATCTAAAAGTGTTCATCAATATACATTAAATTGCAGTTTAACCCTCTTATTTAATTACTGTAATGCAGTCAGGCTGCTGCATATACAGTAATAAATAAACTGCTCTTCCATTTTTTAAGTGTTCTTGCATAGCAAGAGCACTTGCTGTTATCTCGCATATATATTATTATAGCCAAATTTACCACCCTAACTCCTCCCACAGTTTTTACACTACATAGACAAGTAATATACAGAAACGTGCGGATTGTTCCCGATTGGTGTGCTATTCCTTTGTGGAACGTTTCGCCGAATAGTTCACAAAATATCGACATTTTGGCGGCAAAATTTGTCCCATAGGAATGAATGGTGAAACTAGAGTGTGAGCTGACAAAAACTGAAAAATCAGGACATGATTTCTAAACTGCCACCACTCCCTCATTTTCAAGCCCACCTACACAAATCGTATATCAAAGCGTTCAGCTATCCCTGCTGCCACTACACATGTCTAATCCATAGACATTCATTGAAATTGCCATTTTAATATTTCGGAGACATACTATGCACCAAAATGTAGGCCTGGGTCTTCTGATTCTCACAATATTAAGCTCTTCGCTGTAGAAAGAATGACAAGTATTCAGGAGAGGCAAAATACTCTGGCCTGTGCTTAGAGCCTACATAAACATTGGTTTCCTGGCAATGCTGAGGGAAATTTTAGCTCCTCCCACAAAGCTCTGAGGTGCATTGTAGCTCCTCCCACACAGCTCTGAGGGGAATTGGCTCAGTTTATTGCCTCTGTGTAACTTCTGCATACTTTCAGCTATTAAAACTAGGGTTGTCCCGATACCACTTTTTTGAGACCGAGTACAAGTACCAATACATTTTTTCCCTAGTCGTCTTCCAGGACAGCCCTTGAGAGATGGAGTCTCCTCCCATCGATACAGGAAACACGTTACCAGCAGTTCAAAAGGCGGTCCCTCAGGTCCCTGGCCAGTCTTTTTGTTTCCTCCGTCGGAGGAACATGTTACTTTAAAAGGAACATATTTTTTTTTTTTGGACTCCTTCTCTCAGGGGCTCTCCTGAAGGGAATAGGGGGCACACAGGGGACTGGGTCTTTTCTGTATGTGCCCTGAGAGTCTCACCTTAATTCGTGTAAGGCACGGGTACCGTCCAGCTTGAGGAGCCGACCCGTTTTCCTTCCTCTTCCCGGTGCCGATGCAGGTCTGTGGCAGAATGGCGCGGTTCCCCCCCAGAACGACAGGATTCGAAAATTCGCGCCGTTCAGTGGGGACGGAGACACCGTTGCGTCACTTACGCCGGAACCGCGTCATAGCTGAGCGCCGAGACTTCCTGTTCCGGGTCTCCACGAGGCGCAGGGGGAAGAGAAAAAGCCACGCTGATCCTGCATATCCCGACCTGCCTCCAGCTGTAACGGACGAGCGGCGGGATCGGAGAAGGGACCGACCATGGAGGCGCAATCCCTATTCGCTCCGGAGGACGCAGGCACCAGCATTCCCCAGGTAGGCTGCCGGGCATGAACTCAGGGGGAACTACTAGGCATGTTTGGTGACTAGGTGTGCTCCATGGGGGGTCACATCCCAGGGGGACTGTTCCTTTGGTGGTGGTAGCACTGGTGTATCCCTCAGTGAGGGTAATTCCTTAGGAATTGTTTTCTTTTATTCTAGGTTAAAGATGCCACAAAGGAAGATAGATCTGGACGTAAAAAGTGTCCAAACTGTGGTAGCAAGTTGTCCTCTGGCTACTATAAATCTTTGTGTAAACAATGCATTGCAAAACTGTTAAAGTCTGAGGCAGATTCGCCAGTAGTTAAATTTCTGGGGTCTTTCAAAGAGGAAATGGCATCTACTTTTCAGTCCCTTAGAGATTTGATTGCAAATGTTAGCACAGTTGCTGCCACCAGTAGTTCTAATACTGCTTCTCCTTCTCCAAGTCCCACTATGCCTAGTTCAGGGGAGCCCCGTAGGGAAAGGGAGCATAGCCCCGAGTTAGCTAGAGCTGAAACCTCCGAAGCAGATTCAGATCAGGAGGAAAATCAGGTCGCAGCTAGAAGAGTGTCTAAATACAAACTGTCTGTTGAAGAAGTAGATGATTTGTTAGGTGCCATATATGGTACACTAGATATTGAGGAGGAGGAATCTCAGTTATCTAGACATGACACAATGTATGCTGCCTTAGGGAGGAAAAAAGACAGGGTTTTTCCCATCCATGAAGTCCTGTCTGACATGGTCCACAAAGAGTGGGCGGAGCCAGATAAAAAAACATTTTTTCCAAATTCCCTTAAAAGGAGGTTCCCCTTTGACGAGAACCCAGAGGCAGTCTGGAACAAGGTTCCTAAACTAGATGCACCACTATCTAAAGTATCCAAGCAGTCAGATCTGGCCTTCGAGGATATGGGGCATTTGAAGGACCCAATGGACAGGAAGACTGACATTGTCCTAAAAAGGGCCTGGGATGCCTCAATGGCAGGATTAAAACCTGCAATGGCGACTTCTTGTGTGGCCAAAAATCTGGAGTTCTGGCTATCCCAATTAGAAGAACATCTTAAGGATGGTACACCTAGGGAGGAACTTCTTAAAACCTTTCCTATGCTTTTTAAAGCAACAGGTTTTATTTCAGATGCAGCTACAGATGCGGTTAAATTTTCAGCCAAATCTGCAGCCCTCTCTGTGTCAGCACGAAGATCCTTATGGCTAAAAACCTGGGCTGGGGATACAGCATCAAAAACCAGGTTATGCAGTGTCCCATTCAATGGAGATCTTATTTTTGGTCCAGAATTGGATACCGTCCTAGAAAGGACGGCAGATAAGAAAGTCATTTCCCCCTAAAGAAAAATTTATTTCAGAAAATTCCTAGTGACAGTTACCCAGTCACTCAGAAAAGGCCAAGGCCTTACCTCTAATAGGAGACATGGTGGATCAAGAGGTATTGACACCAGTCCCTATTCACGAACAGGGGGAGGGTTTTTACTCTCGTATCTTTGTAGTCAAAAAGCCCTCAGGGAGGTTCAGACTAATCATGAACCTGCGACCCCTAAACCTCTCCATCCGTTACAAAAAATTTCGGATGGAGTCCATCTATTCGGTAAAGAATCTTCTGCAGAAAGAAGTATTCATGGCAACCCTGGATTTAAGGGACGCTTACCTTCATATCCCAATAAAGAAGGAATGCCAGAAATTTCTTCGGATGGCGATCCAGATAGACTCAAAAATCTATCATTTTCAATGCAGAGCTCTGCCCTTCGGGCTGTCGTCCTCTCCAAGGATATTTTCAAAAGTCCTAGGAGAAGCACTAGTCCCTCTGAGACTTCAGGCGGTATCAATTATACCATACCTGGACGACTTGCTCCTCACAGCCACCTCAGAGAGGCAACTCTGTCAAGATATAGATCTAACACCACGGAGTCTAAGAAATCTAGGTTGGATAATCAGCCTGGAGAAATCCAATGGGCCAGGTTCCACCAAAGAAGCCTACAAAGCTTTTTATTGGATCAGATAAAAACAAAGGATCTGGAGGATTTAGTGACAATCCCCGACAGGGTGAAACGTTCACTTTGGTGGTGGAAGGACAAAGAGAACCTGAACAAAGGGGTTCTCTGGGTCCCTCCTATCAGGTACATTTTGACCACAGATGCAAGCAACTGGGGCTGGGGAGCTCACCTCAATGCTCTTTGGGTACAAGGCAAGTGGACTCAAGAAGAAAGGAAGTCTTCCTCCAATTGGAAGGAACTAGTGGCAATCTTGAAGGCTTTACTTGCCTTTCAGGACAAGATACAAGGGCACCATCTCCAAGTCCGTTCGGACAATGTGACGGCAGTAGCTTACGTCAACAAGCAGGGAGGTACCAGGAGCTCTCGCTTAATGACAGTAGCAAGACAACTTTTCGAATGGGCAGAAGTTCATCTAATGTCCATCTCTGCAGTTCACCTGAGGGGAGAACAGAACAATACTGCAGATTTTTTGAGCCGACATTTAGTGTCGAATCAGGAATGGTCTCTTCACAAGGAAGCCTTCAGGATCATAACGAGTCAGTGGGGGTACCCAGACATAGACCTGTTCGCAACCAAGGTGAATGCCCAAGTTCAAAATTTTTGCTCTCTGCACCCAGGAGATCATCCTTGGGGAGTAGATGCACTACAAGTTCCGTGGACTTTCAATCTAGTTTATGCTTTTCCACCTTTACATCTCATTCCAAGAGTATTGTCAAAATTTCTAGTGGAAGAAACATCTCTAATTTTGGTGGCCCCTTTCTGGCCAAAGAGGCCGTGGTTCACGACAATACAAAATTTAACAGACCAACCACCACTGAGACTTCCCTACAGACAGGACCTCCTGTCACAAGGACCTCTCCTGCATCCCCAAATACCCATGCTAAAACTATCAGCGTGGTTACTGAGGAGGAAATTCTGAGGCAGAAAGGCCTGTCAGAAAAAGTAATCAAAACCCTGTTACAAAGTAGAAAACCAGTCACCAGGGCAATCTATGGAAAAACCTGGAAGAAATTAAATTCCTGGTTGTCAGAGCAGGGTGAATCGGAAAGGAGTATTAAAAACATACTACAATTCTTACAGGATGGTATAGACAAAGGGTTGTCCCTCAGTACTATTAAGGTCCAAATTGCAGCCTTAAGTGTTTTTCTTGAAAAGCGGTTACAAGAGGATCAGCTTATCTCTAGGTTTTGCAAAGCTGTTTCCAGGCAAAAGCCAGCCAAAACAAACACAACTCCCACATGGGACCTGGCGGTCGTTCTTAAAGCCTTTTTGGGTGCTCCATTTGAGCCCATCTCGGAGGCCTCTATTAAACTACTCACCTTGAAAACAGTGCTCTTAGTAGCAATTACCACAGCACGCAGAGTGAGTGAAATTCAGGCATTTTCAGTCAGGGAACCTTTCCTTCAAATTTTGGATGACAGAATTGTTCTGAAAACAGACCCTGGGTTCCTGCCAAAAATGACTTCAAATTTTCACAGGTCCCAAGATATTATTTTACCTTCTTTTTATCAGAACGCTTCTAATAGCAGGGAGAGACGATTTCATCTCCTTGATGTAAGAAGATGCATTCTACAATACTTAGAATCAACTAACCCCTTCAGATTAACAGATTCCCTTTTTGTTCTTTTCTCGGGTAAACATAAAGGTCAGAAAGCCTCAAAATCCACGATAGCTAGGTGGATTAGATTAGCTATTATAGAGAGTTATAGAATAGTGGGATTAGACACTCCAGGGGGTATTAAAGCTCACTCCACGAGGGCACTTGCAACATCTTGGGCAGAGAAAGCTGGTGCCACTCCGGAGCAGATTTGTAAGGCGGCAACCTGGTCAAGTGTTTCCACCTTTACAAATCACTACAGACTGGATCAAGCCTTTGGGAGGAAAATCCTCCAAGCTGTGGTCCCACCCTAGATCTGGTGAGTACTTTGGGATCCTCTCAAGGGCTGTCCTGGAAGACGACTAGGGAAAAATGGAGTTAGTACTCACCGGTAACTCCTTTTCCGGTAGTCTTTCAGGACAGCACGATCCCACCCTTTTATATCTATAGGTAATGCATTAAACGTATTAACCTGTTGTAGTTATATTTTGCAGTTCCATCCTTCGGTTCTTGGGGAAGACTGGCCAGGGACCTGAGGGACCGCCTTTTGAACTGCTGGTAACGTGTTTCCTGTGTCGATGGGAGGAGACTCCATCTCTCAAGGGCTGTCCTGGAAGACTACCGGAAAAGGAGTTACCGGTGAGTACTAACTCCATTTTTCAAGTACTCGCCGATACCGATTACCGATCCTTTTTTTTAATGTCCTGTTTTTTTACAGTGATTTTTTTTTTTTGTGTGTGTTTTTTAGGGGGGGGGGTTGTCGGTGTGTTTTTTTTTTTTCTTTTTTTATTAACATTTTATTTATTTTTAAAACAATATATTTATTGCAATTTTTTTTTTTTTTTAATCAGCCCTGTTGGGGTTCTTTGGAGAGATATCAGGGGTCTTAACAGACCTCTGACATCTCCCCTTTAAGACAGAGAAAGGGACTAAGGACACAGATTCCCCAGTCCCTTTCTCTGCAGCCTCAGCTGAAATGAATGGAGGGAAGCTCCTCTCCATTCATAAACTGAAGCATCGTAAACACAGGTTACGATGCTCAATTATATGAATTGACAGAGTCCGTGATCACTGACTCTGTTCATTCTAAAAAAGGTAGCTGCCGGGTTTAGCGGCTCCTACCTCCGCTCTCCATCCTGACAAATTGAGGGGGGAGAGAGGACAGCACGGAACATGGGGGGGAAAGGGAGGACAGCACGGAACATGGGGGGGAAAGGGAGGACAGCACGGAACATGGGGGGGGAAGGGAGGACAGCACGTAACATGGGGGGGGAAGGGAGGACAGCACGTAACATGGGGGGGAAAGGGAGGACAGCACAGAACATGGGGGGGAAAGGGAGGACAGCACAGAACATGGGGGGGAAAGGGAGGACAGCACGGAACATGGGGGGGGAAAGGGAGGACAGCACGGAACATGGGGGGGGAAAGGGAGGACAGCACGGAACACGGGGGGAAAGAGAGGACAGCACGGAACACGGGGGGGGGAAAGGGAGGACAGCAGGGAACATGGGGGGGGAAAGGGAGGACAGCACGGAACACGGGGGGGGAAAGAGAGGACAGCACGGAACACGGGGGGGGGGAAAGAGAGGACAGCACGGAACACGGGGGGGAAAGAGAGGACAGCACGGAACACGGGGGGGAAAGAGAGGACAGCACGGAACACGGGGGGAAAGAGAGGACAGCAGGGAACATGGGGGGGGAAAGGGAGGACAGCACGGAACACGGGGGGGAAAGAGAGGACAGCACGGAACACGGGGGGGAAAGAGAGGACAGCACGGAACACGGGGGGAAAGAGAGGACAGCAAGGAACACGGAACATAGGGGGGAAAGAGAGGACAGCACGGAACACGGGGGGAAAGAGGGGACAGCACGGAACACGGGGGGAAAGAGAGGACAGCACGGAACACGGGGGGAAAGAGAGGACAGCACGGAACACGGGGGGAAAGAGAGGACAGCACGGAACACGGGGGGAAAGAGAGGACAGCACGGAACACGGGGGGAAAGAGAGGACAGCACGGAACACGGGGGGAAAGAGAGGACAGCACGGAACATAGGGGGGAAAGAGAGGACAGCACGGAACACGGGGGAAAGAGAGGACAGCACGGAACACGGGGGATAGAGAGGACAGCACAGAGCACGGGGGAAAGATAGCATGGGGGGAGAAGACTTGCAACTCCACTGCCTGCCCAGGTATCGGCTGAGGAATCGGAGCATTTCCCCCGAGTACAAGTACTTGGGGAAATGCTTGTTATCGGTACCGATACTAGTATCGGTATCGGGACATCCCTAATTAAAACCATTCAACTTCTAAAATGTTCAGCTCTTTCAGCTAATGATGGGACTTCAACATTTTTCTACTGTTTATAACTTTTAAAATATTAAGCTTTTTAACACTTTTTTAAGTCAATGAGAGCATGCTTCAAATCCTTAATATCTTCTTCAGCTCCCAAAAGTTTCAGCTTCTTTATACTTTCACCTACAGACGCCAAACAAACTTTAAAATGTTCACACAATATCTGTCTGTATCTTTTCAGTTTGATATATTTTGCCGTTTATAAAAAAAAAATTGAAAAAATAAAAAGAATATTTTGAGATTTTTTTGGGGGGGAAAAAAATAAATTTTTTAAAAAAAATATATTTTTTGAAAAATAAAAAAACATTAAAACCATTCCTACTTTTCACACTTCAACTTTTTCTTACGGATTTACAGTTTCCACAGTTACTCTAGCCACTACAACCACACAACAGTTACTCAAGCCACTGCACGCAGTTTCTCCACCCACTCCAGTTGTAGACTACTGGTGGAGGCAAGAACACTTCACACAATTTCCCCAGAAATTGTAGCTTTTCTATTTTTTTATTTTTTTTGTTTCTTTTGGGAGGCTTCAAATTCCCTGTGCTGGCACCACTTGGAGAGAGACTGCTGCTGTCACATGAAAGCAGTGGTCTGAGTCTCCAGTAGTCCAACCTGTCTCCCTGCACACTTCTCCAATTTTCAGTGCTTTAGCTTCCTGAGAAGTGTTGTTTATTGTGGTTGCTATGGATTCCTGTGGCTAGATTCACAGCTAGATGTGAAATAGTTGCAGCTGTTCAGCCTTTACAGACCAAAGAGCAGCGGTCAGTGACATCATTCACCCAGGTAAGCTCTCTTATCTGAGATTATCTGGGGTGGCCTTCTAAAGTGGGGAGGCCGCAAGAAATGTGGATTGGTGAGTGTACCTTGCTGGGGTGATGGGCTAGGAAGAGATGGTGACACTTTGCTCTAATGCAGTGTTTCTCAATTCCAGTCCTCAGGCCCCCCCAACAGGTCAGGTTTTCAGGATTTCCCTCAGATGAAAAGGCTGTGGTGATTACTTAGGCAGTGAAACTGATCAAATCACCTGTGCAAAATAATGGAAATCCTGAAAACCTGACCTGTTGGGGGGGCCTGAGGACTGGAATTGAGAAACACTGCTCTAATGAAACAAAGACAAATCTCCTGCGCTCCGGTATTTTTTGGAAAAGTGTTTGAAGAGATGGTGAAACTCAATTACAACTCAATTAAAAGGTATCTTCCAAAGTCTTGCAGCCCTCCTCTGAATCGTTGGAATTCATAGAACTAAAAGACAAAAAGAGGAAACCGGAGGGCGCACCGACCTAGTGTGATACTGATTGGTAGATTTTATTAAAATAGTAAAAACAAATCATAATACTCACAAAGGGAGTGTTAAAAACAGGCCTTGAGTAACAATGCAGCAAAGAACCAATGCCATCGGCATAACACGATATTGTTTCGATCCGTGACAGTGGCTAGGGCTGACGCGTTTCAGGGGAGAACCCCTTTCCTCAGAGCTTGGTGGTCTGCAGTGCTTCCTCACCATGGGACTTGTCTCAATAAATACTAACTTAGGTAAGTGGAAAAAACACCCCTCCCACAAAGAAGGAGGTGCATAGCCGAGAACCCACGCACATGTCCACCACCCTTCCCTTCCCCTCCCTCCATGTCTATATCCGGCCATCAGTAATGTTATTACACCATCCAGAATGCACTAGACACAGCAATGTATACAGGAATGAAAATACAAATATATACCACAATATGACTGGCCTTTTCAGTAGGAGCACTCAGCAAGTTACTGGCTCCAGGTAAATGGTTACATCCAATCTGTTAGGTGCAAAAGTATAGTGGAGCGTCTCAGCGTCAGCACTTCCAATAAGGGGCTATATGCATGCCCACATGTGCCACACAAGCCCCACTTGCAGTGCTATGCCTACCTTTCCTATAGACGAGGTGGCCTGAAGTGGCTGCTGGACGTTGATGACGTCACGCGCATGCGCAGTGAAACACTGACTCGGCTGGAACGCACCTGGCTTCCTTCACGATGGGCGTGCGTTCCAGCAGCCACTTCAGGCCACCTCGTCTATAGGAAAGGTAGGCATAGCACTGCAAGTGGGGCTTGTGTGGCACATGTGGGCATGCATATAGCCCCTTATTGGAAGTGCTGACGCTGAGACGCTCCACTATACTTTTGCACCTAACAGATTGGATGTAACCATTTACCTGGAGCCAGTAACTTGCTGAGTGCTCCTACTGAAAAGGCCAGTCATATTGTGGTATATATTTGTATTTTCATTCCTGTATACATTGCTGTGTCTAGTGCATTCTGGATGGTGTAATAACATTACTGATGGCCGGATATAGACATGGAGGGAGGGGAAGGGAAGGGTGGTGGACATGTGGGTGGGTTCTCGGCTATGCACCTCCTTCTTTGTGGGAGGGGTGTTTTTTCCACTTACCTAAGTTAGTATTTATTGAGACAAGTCCCATGGTGAGGAAGCACTGCAGACCACCAAGCTCTGAGGAAAGGGGTTCTCCCCTGAAACGCGTCAGCCCTAGCCACGGTCACGGATCGAAACAATATCGTGTTATGCCGATGGTGTTGGTTCTTTGCTGCATTGTTACTCAAGGCCTGTTTTTAACACTCCCTTTGTGAGTATTATGATTTGTTTTTACTATTTTAATAAAATCTACCAATTAGTATCACACTAGGTCGGTGCGCCCTCCGGTTTCCTCTTTTTGTCACTTTGCTCTAATGGGCAGGTGACGGTGTCTATTTAGGGACTGATGTCAACGGTTGTTCTGTGTACGTCAAAGACAGGTCAGCAAAATCCTGTTGCGTTTAAAGGAGCACTGACCACGGCAATTCAGAGGCTGCATTTGACCTTTTCTTTTGATGCAGAATTTACCATTGAGTGTTTGAACTGCAGGCAAAGCAATTCAATCACAGCCCTTTTTGTTGTCTTTTACCATTTGAATGCAATTGCATGAAACCTTATATGGTTTAATGATAAGAGTTTGGTCCTTTTTAAAAGCCATAGATAATGGGTAACAAGTGAAGCCCTGCAGTCTCCCTTATTTGAAGAACCCCCCCCCCCCCCTCCTCCTTCTGATGAATTGGATCAAGATGAGTCACCTCATGCTTAAATTTCATCCAAGCTTAAACATACCAATGTTACCATTATTGGCACTGTATGATTTTTGTTTAGCATTGGACAGGCTTTTTGCCCTAAGCTCTTCTGCATGGTGTTCCTACAATTACCCAAGCTTTCTAACACCTTTCCAGTTAACTCCATCTTCGAGCCCTTCCTGTATATTGACTGTCCTCCTCCAAAATGTTTTGGTCAGCAGTTTTCTATTGGAGAGAACTTTATGTAAAATGGATGGTCCTTGTAGTAGACAGTTACTTTCCCTGTGGAGGATAATCCTATGCTCAAGGACCCAGTGGATAATGGGTTATATGCCCTATTTAAAGCCCTTATCTCCTTGGTAGCCCCTGTCATGCAACCTGTGGTTGCCTCTGACAGTTTGCCAGACCTTTACATTTTCTACTGTTTACTACCTTCATTTTTTTTTTAACCACTTGACAACTGGGCACTTAAACCTACTTAATAACCAGACCAATTTTCAGCTTTTGGTGCTCTCACGTTTTGAATGACAATAACTCAGTCATACAACACTGTAGCCAAATGACATTTTTGTCCTTTTTTTCCCGCAAATAGATCTTTGTTTTGGTGGTATTTGATCACCTCTTTTTTTTTTTTTTTTTTTTTCGCTATAAATGAAAATAGAACGAAAATTTTGTAAAAAAAAATGAATTTTTCTTCATTTCTATTATAAAATTTAGCAAAAAATAAAATTTTCTTCATAAATTTGGCCTAAAATGTATACTGGTACATATCTTTGGTAATAAAAAAAAAAAAATTGGGATATTATTTAGTCTGGGTGGAAGTTATAGGGTCTACAAGCTATGGTACCAATTACTGAAAATTACTGACAGCCTATCTCATTTCTTGAGACCCTAACAAGCCAGTAAAGTACAAATACCCCCCAAATGACCCCTTTTTGGAAAGTAGACATTCCAAGGTAGTTAGTAAGAGGCATAGTTAGTTTTTTGAAGTTGTCATTTTTTCCCACAATTCTTTGCAAAATTAAGATATTTTTTTTTTTCACACCATATTGTCATTATAACAGGTTATTTCTCTAACATGGCATGTATATTCCACAAATGACACCCCAAAATATGTTCTGCTGCTCCTCCTGAGTATGGCGATACCACATGTGTGAGACTTTTACACAACCTGGCCGCATACAGAGGCCCAACACTGAAGTAGCAACTTCTAGCATTCTAGAAGCATAAATTACACATCTAATCTCTCAACCACATATTACACTTTTGAAGGCCCTGAAGCACCAGGACAATGGAAACGCCCACAAAGTGACCCCATTTTGGAAAGCTAACACCCCAACGTATAATCTATGAGGCATAATGAGTCTTTTGAACGGTTTATTTTTTTCCAGATGTTTTTGAAAAATGTGGAAAAAAATAAAAACGCATTTTTTTTTTTTTACAGAAAGTTGTCCATTTATAGGATATTTCCAACACATAGCATGTACATAGAAAAAATTACACCCCAAAATATATTCTGCTGCTCCTCCTGAGTATGGCGATACCATGTGTGAGACTTTTACACAGCCTGGCCACATAGAGACCCAACATCCAAGAAGCACCATCAGGTGTTCTAGGGACATAAATTACACATCCAATTTCCTTACAATCTATCACATTTTTGAAGGCCCTTCATATTTCTAACACAGCATGTACATACCAAGAATTACACCCTAAAATACATTCTGCTGAGTAATGGGTAAAAAAAAAAAAGATTACCTGTGGTTTTAGTAGTGCAATTGTCCACAGAAGGAGAACCCTGATCCAGGCAGCAGGCAGAGACGTGATCACTGGTCAGCGACAGTGAATGGAATTGTCCAGGCAGCAGGCAGGAATATTGTCCATAGTCAGTACAGTGCCAGCAGTGCCTAAATATTCGTCCTGGTAGTAAGCAGGAACATGGTCCAAGTAGCAGGCCAGGAAAGAATGGGGACAGGGGTAGAGGCTTCTCCCACCCAAATCTCTTTGAAGCCTCCGGGCAACCAGACCCTAATCCGGGAATGAGAAAACGAAAAAATTTGTTTTTTCATCCAGAAAAACATTTCTGGACCCCCTTACATAAGTGAGACACCTGTGTTCCCACTAGTAATGCAGGGTAAAAGATCAATCCAAGGGGCAGGCAAAAAACGTGGTCAGACAGTCCAGGGTCAGTTCCAGAGCAGGCAGAGGTAGGTACAGTTTAGGGTTAGGCAAAAGAGTGGTCGTATAACAAGCCAGGGTCGGTTCCGGAGAAGGCAGAAGTATGTTTAGGGTTAGGCAAAAGAGTGGTCGTATAACAGGCCATGGTCAGTTCCGGAAAAGGCAGAGGTATGTACAGTTCAGTGCAATGTCATAAGGGGTGTGGGGGGAAATTGCAGGAAATGAGAATTGCGTTTACCATACGTCCCTAATGATGTAGAAACGTATGGTAACGGCGGAAACATGTACCAATACAATGGCCTGGTTGGGAAGGACAATCGGGACAGTAATACGTGGTGTCTCTTAGAATTCCTCTTCTGGAGCACACCCGGCACTTCTTCTGACTTCTGTAGCCTGATTCACGGGGGGGGGGGGGGGTTCTCAGGAAAGTGACGCTCGTGGATTCTGCTCACAGAATCAGAGCGAATATTTTCTGGTGGGTTTTCAAGGTACAAAAGGGCGGTGATTTCTTCTTGATAGTCCAGATATGATACGGGGTTCTCTGATGATTTTTTGTAGATAACATAGGAATTATAGAAGGCCAAACTAAAAAAAATAAATGGACACTTTCTTATACCAGTGGCGGGATTTTCTTGTGGGCAGGTAGGGTTCTATCATCTGGTCGTTGAAGTCCACTCCCCCCATGAACAAATTATAGTCATAGATCCATTCTGGTTTTTGGATTGGGCCGGTTCTTTTGGGGACTTCCACGTAGGTGTCGTTGTGGATTGATGTGAGCATGTGGACGTTCCGTTTGTCCCTCCACCTGGCAGCCAATATTTCCTGGTTCCTCAATGCTGCAGACTCCCCTCGTCTGAGCTTTTCATTCACCAGTTTTTGCGGGAAGCCTTTTCTATTGGGTCTTATTGTGCCACATGCTGGGGTATTCCTAAGGTAAAGACAGCGAAACAGGGGCAAGCTGGTGTAAAAATTATCCACATAAAGGTGGTATCCCTTTCCAAAGAGTGGATAGATCAGATCCCAGACGACTTTTCCGCTGACTCCCATATACTCTGGGAATTCAGGGGGATGCAGTTGGGAGTCCTTCCCTTCGTACACCATGAATGAGTAGATGTACCCTGTGGCTCTGTCGCATAGTTTATACATTTTGACCCCATATCGGGCCCTTTTGCTGGGGATGAACTGCTTGATGCCCAGCCTGCCTGAGAATTTGACAAGGGACTCATCCACGGATATGTTCTGTTCAGGGGTATATAATTGGGAAAATTGTTGAGAGAAAAAATTTAGGAGTGGCCGAATTTTATATAGTTTGTCAAAAGCAGGGTCATTTCGGGGAGGGCACTGGGCGTTGTCGTTAAAGTGGAGGAACCGCATAATTATTAAATATCGGGATCTTGGCATAAGGGAGGAGAAGAGTGGCATGTGGTGAATGGGTTTGGTGGACCAGTAGGAGTACAATTTTTTTTATTTTTTTTGAAAGTCCCATAGTAAAAGTTAGGCCTAAGAAAATGTTGAATTCCTCCACGGTTAGTTCTCTCCACTCAAAGGGGCGGGCATAACTGGAACCAGGGTTGCTTTTTATGTACTGCTGTGCGTAGAGATTGCACTGGGCCACAATGAAGGATAGCAAGTCTTCGGTGAAAAGTAAATTAAAAAAATTGAGCATGGAAAAATTTTCGGTGTTCACCTGGACACCTGGCTGGGCAGTGAAAGGGGGGATATTTGCTGCTCCGGAATTAGGGGGAAGCCACAGGGGGTTTTGAAGGCCATAGGGAAGGCTGGCATGGCCCCTATCCCTTTGGGGCTGAGATGACACCCTACTGGTGCCTGGCCTTTGTTGCAGTGGCACAGCGCTTGAGGTGGACGGCACAGCGCTTGAGGTGGACGGCACAGCGCTTGAGGTGGACGGCACAGCGCTTGAGGTGGACGGCACAGCGCTTGAGGTGGGCGGCACAGCGCTTGAGGTGGGCGGCCCTGCGCGTCTGGGAGTAGGCCGCTTCTCCACGCCAGCACCCTTTCTTTTCACTGGCACACGTTCCTCTTCAGATTCTGAATCAGACCCACGGTCTATAACGGGTTCATAGGCCGAATCCGAATCGGACTCCCCGCTGCTCTCATCGCTCATGGCTATTAGACACTGGTAGGCCTGCTCACCGGTAAAGAATTTTTTTGCCATACTGGTGGCTGGTGAGGCTGCACTGCAGAGCACTGTGGTGGCACTGGTGGACACAGTTGGGCACAGGCGGCACTTATGTTCTCTGTAGTGGCACTGGTGGGCACAGGCGGCACAGGGGGCTCTGGTGTGCACTGATTAGCAGAACAGGCAGCACTGGTGGGCACAGGCGGCACTGGTGGGCACAGGCGGCACTGCAGTGGTGCAGATAAGGACTGATGGGCACAGGTGGCACTGTTGTGGCACTGGTACGGCACTGTTGCGGCTCTGGTGACACTGGTGCGCACAGATGTGGCACTGTTGGGCACAGATGTGGCACTGTTGGGCACAGATGTGGCACTGTTGGGCACAGATGTGGCACTATGGGCACTTCTGGGCAAGGGTAAGGTATCACAAAACTCAGTTTATCTCCTCTTCTCTCCCGCTGATACTGTGTGAGGAGAGGAGATGAACTTTCCCTGACCTGCTGTGTTTACATTGTGATCGCGCCGTCATTGGACGGCGCGATCACATGGTAAAAGGCCGCTGTCATTGGCCAGTTACTCCGATTTGTGTTGCGGGGGGTCTCGTAGACCCGGCGCGCACAAAATTTCCTGAGTGCGCGCCCGAGGCGGTGCGCAATAACGATTCTTCTGGGGGACGTTGCATAACGTCCACCCAGAATTAAGCAACCACCTTGCCACCGTTGTATGACGGCGGCTGGTTGCTAAGTGGTTAAATCTAATTACTTTTTCTCTTATCGTCCATGGACAGACACAGCTCCTTAAATCTTGACAAGTGGGTTATGTTCCCTGTTTACAGGAGAGGACTAGGCAGAAACATGTTAGATAATTAAATACATGTTACATTAACAGAGTTGAACAGCCCCACCCAGGGGGCGGTCCCTCCAGACATAACCCTCCTCACTGCAGCATGCAGCCTCAGTTTCGTTCTGCCTAGCTAAGAGAAGGACGTATGGCTCCCTTTGGGCCCAGCACCCTGAGGAGAAATTGTATTTTACTTTTTCTTGAAGAATCTTCTTTCAACTGTCGGCTGAGAGACAGGCTGGATATATAGATCCTTGTAGTCTACTCAGTCCGACCAGCAAGCGTGGGCACACCTTTGCAAAGAGGCTGGGTCTGCCACGCCATACCCCATGACTCCTGGGGTGGCCGGTGAGCTTTGCTCCGAGGTCCACATATGACTAAGCTGTGGTGTTGTCTCGCTCACAGTGGATCGGGCCGACAGCTACCTCCATTGCGGTTGTTCTGTCATGAATGCTTCAGCGAGTCCTCGCTCGGACAGGTTAGTACAGTCCCTCCTGCTTCGGTGGGTTGGTACGGCTGGGCATTCCTGGGGTTTGGGGGTCCTCTTCTCCTCCCTTCCCTGCTCCTTTTCCCTTGCTGCATTGCTAACATTGCCGCTGTCAGGGGGAGGGGGCCTTCCTGAGGGGACTGTGTTATCTGGCCTGTGTTTTTTTTTCATTGTTAAGCCCTGTGATGAGCACAGATGTTTGATTACCCTGTATTATACAGCGAGTAGTTAGACGCTGACTGATTGGTGATCCTTACCCACCTGTAATGGTTTTGTATGGTCATTATATCTCATATGCTCATTGCAATGTATCTGTGTCTTATCCTTAAAAAAAAACAAAAAAAAACCCTAGGAGGCTTTTCCTGTTTAAACGCAGCATTTTGCCGCCATTTGGCACACAGATCCCTGCAGATGCCGCACAGTTACCTGACAGTTCTTTTCCTCTCACACGCTGTGTGCTGAGAGCGGACAGCAGCGCTGGGCAGTCTCCTCCTGAGGTGAGTCCCCTGGTTACCCCTGGTCAGCGCAGCAAGTGAATAAGGCTCTAGGAGCTTTTGTTTATTTGTAAGGACAGGTGTGCATATTATAATACACAGTATGTAAATATTATTAATATCTGGAGTCAGTATCTGGGTCCTTCCCCACATGCTGGTGGTGGCAGCAGGTGTTGGCACCTAGGATTCCCACAGAGGTTTTATTGTTAGTCCTTGGACACGTTTGTGCCAGGGTGGGGGTGAACTGTGGACGGGCAGTAAAAGAGTGCCCCCTTCCCCCGTTATCCCCTGGGGAATGCTCTGTTATGGAGCCATGGCCCAGGTACCTGGGTTGTAATAAAAAAAACACAGGCGAAGGCATTTATGGGTGCGCTTTTTTCTGCTTGCATCGTCGCTCCCTGTGTCTGCGTGGGTTTCCTCCTGGTACTCCGGTTTCCTCCAAAGGCATGTGTGCATACACCTACATAATATACATACACACTATGTGTGTGTATTATTTAGGGACAACCCTCCCAGGGCGTCAAAGGGCCATCTGGGGGACTAATCCGTTCCTGGGTGCATAAGCCGATCACGCCGCCACCCAAATCCTGCCAATGTATGTAGCCTTCCCTCCCTGTCTCTAGGTGGGAGAGGTGGCTTGCAGGTTCACAATTCTGTGAAACCTCCCTGCTCTCCGACCAGTGGGTCTGCGAGGTGATCTCTTTGGAGTACTAGATAGGGTTTCCTCCTATCCACAGAACAAAGTTCTTTCCTCGTGTCTTCCTCTCCCGGCCCGTCGGTCTGCCTTGGGCAGTGTGGGATTTGCTAAGCTGCGGGGTAATTTTACCTTTCCTGCAGGACGAGAGGTTTGGGGTTTTCTATGGGCCTTAGGCCCTAAATACCTTTTGTGAACGTCGGGTAGTTCCGCATGGAATCCATTTGTTCGGTGGTAGCTGCGCTCCATCCGGGGGACGTCCTGGCGTCCTCGGACATTAGGGATGCATACATGCATGTCCCGTTTTGCGCATGTGAGTGTTTTTTTCTGTGCTTCGTGATGAGAGAAGGTCTCTGTCAGCCTGTGGCCCTCCCTTTTGATCTGGCGTCGGCACCATGGGTTTTCAGCTAGGAGCTCGCACTTATCTTAACTTTGTTGGGACAGTGAGGCTGTGTTATTCCCATTCAGACTCTTCGGTCCGGGAGGTTGTTTCTTCCTTCCAGTGGTCGGTGTTTACGACGGATGCCAGCTCACGGGTTGTGAACCTGGGGGGGTTCACAAACCTGGGGGGTCCAGTCGGACCTGAGTCTCTGGACTTGCGTGGACCTACGGCCACACCTCCCTGAATGTGTCTGGTCTCGGTAGCTACCCAGGGAATACCAGGTGCTGCCCAGGGAATACCAAGTACTGTCTACTGTTCATATTTTAGGCGATCAGGCTATGCTTCTCCTCGTGGCCGATCTGGTTCCAGCCAGACAACTCCATGGCCGTGGCTTCGCTCTACCATCAGGTATACCAGCAGGCGGACTACTGGAGTCGCCAGATACTGGACCAGGGCGACTGGTCTTTGTGTTTGGGGTGTTTCGGCTCCCTTGCAGGAGGTGAGCCTCGCAGGGCATGGATCTCCTGGCCGCTCGTCTCCGCCGCAAGGGTGTCTAAGTTAGTGGCCAAGTCTAGTGAACTGGTACAGACGCGTCAGTCGCGCTGGTGGCCCTGTGGGGTCTGTATCGGCGACTTTTTGCGGTTCCTCAATGGTGGTTGCTTCCTCAGCTGCTCCACAGAGTGGAGGCTGAGGAGATCCTGATGATTCTAATCGCTCCAGATTGACCTCAGCGTCCTTGGTACGCCGATATCGGGCGCCTGGTAGCGGAGGTACCCTGGCGGTTGCCAGGGCAGGAGGTCACTCTGTCTCGAGGTCCCATACCTTCTCCTATTGTACAGTCACTGACTTGCTCAACATGGTTATTGGAAGCCAGACTTTAGGTGACCGGGGTCTGTCTGACTCGGTCATCTCAACAATGCTGAGGGCACCGTAGTCTTCTTAGGGAGGATCTACCGTCGCACCTGGCAGACCTACATCTCTTGGTGCGAAGGGCTGGAGTGACGTACTCGGTGTCAAGGGTCCTGCTGTTTTTAAAGCTTGGAGTGGATCTAAAAATAGCTTAAAGCACCGTTTGGGGGCAGATTTCAGCCTTGGTTGTGTTTTTTCAGTGGCTTTTTTGCAGGCCGTTCCCTGGTGGGCCCCTTTTTGTGTGCAGGGGGTTTGTCGTATACTTTCCCCTCTTGGCCCATCTCTTCCCCCATGAGTTTTTTTGACTCTGGTGCTCTCAGTTCTTCAGGAACCTACCTTTTGGAAACATCAGAGAGATTTTCTCTTGACGCTATCTCAGAAGGTGGCCCCTTTAGTGGCCTTTACCTCTGTTAGAGGGGTTTCTGAGTTGGCGGTCTTGTCTTGCAAGCCGCCATGCTTGATCCTCCATAAGGATTAGGTGATGGTGCGCCCGCGACCTTCCCTTCTTCCAAAGGAGGTTTCGGCCTTTCATACTTTAGGCGTGGTACGCGCTTTGCGGGTGTACCAGCCTACTACGGCTCAGTTTTGGAGTTCTGACTCTTTTGTGTCGACCACCATTTCTCTGTGGATCAGGCAGGCCTATGCTCTTAAGGGGCGGGCCCCCCTTTTCGGTCACGGCACTTTCGACCAGGGCAATTGGTGCTTCCTGGGTTTTTTTTCCCCTTCATCATGCGTCGGTCTCACAGGTGTGCAAGGTGGCGACTTGCTCGTCTGTTCACGCTTTTTCCAGAACTTACATGGTTGCTGTGAGTGCATCTTATGATGCTTTTTTCAGGCCGCTAGTTTTTGCCAGCGGCTGTTTAAGTTGCTCCTCCTCCATTGAGGAGCTCTGCTTGTTTTGGGGTGAAGTTAAAATTGGTTTTACTGATATATTTCCCGCCCCTCGTTTTTGACACTGCTTGGGGATGTCCCACTTGTCAAGATTTCAGGAGCTGTGTCCGTCCATGGTTGATGAGAGAAAATTGTATTTTTTGTACTCACCGTAAATTCCTTTTCTCTGAGTCCATGGACAGACTCAGCACCCACCCCTCCTTGTTATGTTTGTACTGCTTGTTACGAACTGAGGCTGCAGTGAGGAGGGTTATGTCTGGAAGGACCGCCCCCTGGGCGGGGCTGTTCAACTCTGTTAATGTAACATGTATTTAATGATCTAACATGTTTCTGCCTAGTCCTCTCCTGTAAACAGGGAACATATCCCACTTGTCAAGATTTAAGGAGCTGTGTCCGTCCATGGACTCAGAGAAAAGGATTTTACGGTGAGTACAAAAATACAATTTTTTCTTTATCGTACATCACGGGACACAGAGCAACCATAATAAGGACTATATTGGTTATACGCCACCTACTGGTGGATGAACACTGGCAGATAGTCAAACAGGAAGTCCACCCCTATATAACCCCGCCTACACACTAAGGACCTCAGTTTTTTTGCTAGTGTCTGGAAGGTGGAATGCACACTGTTGATACATGTGCTCTTGGAGCATACTTGAAGGTCTGGACGGTTCTATTTAGAATCATGGACTTCGGATCCATTTAAAAAAAACATCAGCCAAAATGGTTGGTACCCGAGCCTCTTTGGAAGGTGAGAAGATTCCTCAAGGTTTTGCCTGTAATGCAGCCTTATGGCGATGGACCCTGCGTAATAAAGCCCTGTGCAGTGTTTGTTCTGACCAAGGTGCTTTCCTGCAGGGTGCTATACAGGTCCAGAAAAAAGGGGAATATTTGGGACTTTAGATGAGACGCCTCCATCCCTAATTGCTATGCAAAAAAATATAGTGGGGAGGGTGGGTCTTTGAATGAGGTGCGTGGGGTAGAGCCAGACAAATCCATATGTATATGTAAATAATTATATTTATTATTGGACCAAAATAGGGCATGGATCATTTCATATAAATGCATAATAGCACATAGGCATATAAAATACAAAATAACATGCATATTGTGAATTATAACCAACATAACAGACTAAAAATTGTACATCACAGTCCCCCAAATGGAGTAGACATTGACATTATAAAAGGGTTGGTAAAGCAATAAAATCATCTAGAATCATAAATATGAAGTGGATGCATCAAAATAAGCTCAACAAGGTTCATGGACTTCTATCCACTCATCAGGAGCAAGTGCATCGATATACTAAAAGGGGGCTTATGTTGATGCATCCACTTCATATTTATGATTCTAGATGGTTTTATTGCTTTACCAACCCTGATCTAATGTCAATGTCTACTCCATTTGGGGGACTGTGATGTGCAATATTTATTTTCTGTGTCATGTTTGTTATAATTCACAATATGTATGTATGTTTTGTATTGTATATGCCAATGTGCTATTATGCATTTATTTGGCTTGATCCATGCCCTATTTTGGTCTAATAACAAATATAATTATTTACATATACATATGGATTTGTCTGGCTCTACCCCACACACCTCGTTTAAAGTCCCCCCCTCCCCCCCTATACTTGGTCCAGGGGAGTGGACTCCACATTAAGGGGGATTCAGTCCCTGAAGGTTTTTTTATGACAGCTTGCCGTGGTGGGGGAAGATTGGACTCCTGTTATGTTCAGAGTCCTGCAGGAGTAATGGTAAGTTGCAGTTTCTGACTGTCTGGTTCTACTAGTGTCCTCTAGGGCAGTGTGCTGTTTAATCATTCTGTGTGCTACTTGGTTGCCTGGGCTGCTGTTTCTCCTGCAGCCACTAGAGGGCACAGACTCACTCAGTATGGCCTATTTATATTGGTAGGAAGTGGAAGAGCAGTTATGTTGCCATGAGGTCGACCGCTTCAGCAGGGCCTCTTGAGACATAACACCAGCCCATGAATACTAGAGAAGTGCGAGTACTTATTGTGGGACAACTGTGTGGCCAGACAAGTTATGATTATAATTAAAATATACACAGTAATGGCGCATGCTGCAGTTAGAAGATATAATACATGTCAAGTAAAAAGTCCTTTGAGCACCAGGCTCTGAAGTGAGATGACAGTCTGTAGGATCTGGGCAGCCTTGTGCAGGGAGCTGAAGCCAAACTCCAAACATGTAACAGAAAGAAAACAACAGGCGCCACTTAGAAAAGACTGTAAACTTTTAATGTATAAACGGCATCAAGTTACTCACATAGAAGTTACTGTATGGGCTTGAGAAAGGTGCGCGCTGTGATCCCCCAGAACTCACAGTGCTAGCACTGAAACACGTTGCATTCTGGGTCCTGTGACGTCATCCCCCCCCCCCCTCTGCCCGCCGTTGTGTCCCAGCGTGCGCTTCAGCCCTCTATCTAGCTGCCGCACAGTTTACCTGGAAACTTCCTGTTTGGGAAAACAAGCACCTGCATTCATCTCTGCAACACACAGCAGCTGCTACAAGTGGACTTCACCAACACGGCCGAGAGACTGACTGTCCTATGGACCCCATCTTTATGCCTAAATACAGTAACTTCTATGTGAGTAACTTGATGCTGTTTATACATTAAAAGTTTACAGTCTTTTCTAAGTGGCGCCTGTTGTTGTTTTCTTTAAGTTATGATTATAAACTGCTTACTTCTTAATCCAGGGGGCCTGTACAACTGTAAGTCGATACACCTCTAGCAGTGCACTTTAAAGTGTTGGGTCTCCAGAATATTGTGCATTTGGCACAAAAATTGTATAGGGGCTGGTGCAGTTGAACAGATGCATACTTGCAAACTTTGGAATAATGTGCATTTGGTCTGCAGGAGCTTACTTTTAGGCTGAAGCAGGAAAAGGCTGCATGACATGCATATGTGCTAGACTAGTAAAAACTAGCATGGGGCCAAGTACAGTTGGGGAGGTACAGCATAGTATAAATGCTTGCAAGCTTGTTGCCTAAACACATGCTTGAATCAACGCATGCTTTTGCATAGATACATACATGTGGCATAAGCACATGTTTGGAAAAACATAAGCATCGATGCACTTGAAGGAGTTGTGTCTCCAGAATAGCATGCATTGGGTCTGCAGTTTTTGGCTCCCCTTTCACACTGGTGCGTCTTGAAAGTCGCGTATTTTGGCCACAAACTTGATGCGATTTTGCAGCGACGTGAAACATTGCCTGTGTAATCTTGGGGTCTATGGACCTCAAGTCACGCCAAGTCAAGCCAAGGGGCTGCTTTGAGGTCGCTGCGACTTAAAGACGCACGGATGTTTAGGGTACTCATTGGAAATCATGGGGTACAACGTCAGGCAACATTGCAGTCCCAAGTTGTAGGACAGGTCGCACAGGTGTGGAGAGGCCTTAGGCTGTTGAAGCAGCATAGAGGCTGCCTTGGATGCCTATGTACTTGTCTAATCCTAACTTTAACTAGTTGAGCAGGTGCCGCATAGTATACATGCTTGCTTACTTGCATTGAACAGAAGGCTGTATAGGCACATGTTTGCAGAGGGCCGTGGCCCCAGCGCCAGACAAGCAGACGGCGACGCCCAGCATGCAGCCCCCCAGGGCTGGCTGCGACGACATATTTGCTTGGACGCGTGTTGCGTAGACGCTGGTTTTTATAACCATATGTTTGTATAGACGTGTGGGCATAAGTGTGTATGCATGTTGCATAGATATACGTGTTTGCATAAACACATGGTGCATAGACACATGTTTGCATAGATGCGTGTTGCGTAATATATGCTGCATAAACACATTTCATAAACGCATGCTTGCTTATTCCATAACTGCATGTCTCGATCTGCACATATTGCGTAAGTGCGTGTTTAGGCAAAACACTAAAGCGAGTGTCCTTGCAAACGCATATTTCCTTAAAGCACGTGCATGCTTTCATATTCGCATGCCTCCATAAATGCATATTGCTTAAACGCATGCTGGCGTGTTTTCATTTGTACTGCATACGTATATGCTTAGTTTGAACTGCATACTTTGGTGCTTATTTTCCTAGGACTGCATACATATCTATTTTTTTGCCTAGGACTATATACGCATGTGTTTGTCTAGGGATACATACATAGATTTGCGCTTATTTCCCTTCGGATACATACAGTGGGAAGAACAAGTATTTGATACACTGCCAATTTTTGCAGGTTTTCCTACTTGCAAAGCATGTAGGTCTGTAATTTTTTCTATAGGTACTCTTCAACTGTAAGACGGAATCTAAAACAAAAATCCAGTAAAAATCGTATGTATGATTTTTTTTAAGTAATTAATTTGCATTTTATTGCATAAGTATTTGATACATCAGAAAAGCAGAACTTAATATTTGGTACAGAAACCTTTGTTTGCAATTACAGAGAAAATGTTTCCTGTAGGTCTTGACCAGGTTTGCACACACTGCAGCAGGGATTTTGGCCCACTCCTCTATATAGAGCTTCTCCAGATCCTTCAGGTTTTGGGTCTGTCGCTGGGCAATACGGATTTTCTATTTGGGTCAGATCTGGAGACTGGCTAGGCCACTCCAGGACCTTGAGATGCTTCTTACAGAGCCACTCCTTGGTTGCCCTGGCTGTGTGTTTTGGGTCGTTGTCATGCTGGAAGACCCAACCAAGACCCATCTTCAATGTTCTTACTGAAGGAAGGAGGTTGTTGGCCAAGATCTTGCGATACATGGCCCCATCCATCCTCCCCTTAATAGGGTGCAGTTGTCCTGTCCCCTTTGCAGAAAAGCATCCACAAAGACTGATGTTTCCACCTACATGCTTCACGGTTGGGATGGTGTTCTTAACTACTTGCCGTCGCCGCACCGTCATAATACGTCCACAAGGTGGCTCTCCTAGGCGAGATCACGTATTATGACGTCCTACCCTTTAGCCGCCACTAGGGGCGCACGCGCGCCGCCGGAGGCGCGCGCACGCGCCCCCCGCTCGCCCCCGACTCCCGTGCGTGTGCCCGGCGGGCGCGATCGCCGCCGGGCACACGCGATCGCTCGGTACAGAGCGGGGAACGGGAGCTGTGTGTGTAAACACACAGCTCTCGTTCCTGTCAGCAGGGGAAATGCTTTTCTTCGGTTCATACACTGTATGAACCGAGGATCAGTGTTTCCCCTAGTGAGGCCACCCCCCCCCCACAGTAAGAACACACCCAGGCATACTTAACCCCTTCCCCGCCCCCTAGTGTTAACCCCTTCACTGCCAGTGGCATTTTTATAGTAATCTAATGCATTTTTATAGCACTGATCGCTATAAAAATGCCAATGGTCCCAAAAATGTGTCAAAAATGTCCGAAGTGTCCGCCATAATGTCGCAATACCAAAAAAAAAAAATCGCTGATCGCCGCCATTACTAGTAAAAAAAATATTAATAAAAATGCCATAAAAATACCCCCTATTTTGTAAACGCTATAACTTTTGCGCAAACCAATCAATAAACGCTTATTGCGATTTTTTTTTACGAAAAATATGTAGAAGAATACGTATCGGCCTAAACTGAGGAAAAAAAATGTTTTTTTATATATTTTTGGGGGATATTTATTACAGCAAAAAGTAAAAAATATTCATTTTTTTCAAAATTGTCGTTCTATTTTTGTTTATAGCGCAAAAAATAAAAACCGCAGAGGTGATCAAATACCACCAAAAGAAAGCTCTATTTGTGGGAAAAAAAGGACGCCAATTTTGTTTGGGAGCCACGTCGCACGACCGCGCAATTGTCTGTTAAAGCGACGCAGTCCCGAATCGCAAAAAGTACTCTGGTCTTTGGGCAGCAATATGGTCCGGGGGGTAAGTGGTTAAGGTTGTACTGATCCTTCTTTCTCCAAACACGGCAAGTGGAGTTCAGACCAAAAAGCTCTATTTCTCTTTCATTCATGGATAGACACAGCTCCTTTATTCTTGACAGTAGGTTTATATGCCTTCTATCAGGAGAGGACTAGGCAGACATGTTAAACAGTTAAAAACATGTAACGGCAGCAAAGCTGAACAGTACCGCCCAGGGGGTGGTCTCTCTGGCTATAACCCCTCACTCTGCATCTAGAAGCCCAGTTTTTTTATGCCTAGCATAGAAGGACCTGGCTGCCTATGGGACCATTGGTCCTAGGGATTTTTTCTTTTTTCCTTTCTACTTTTTTGATCCTGAGATCGACGATCAGCTGCCGGCTGGGTGACAGGCTGGATAATTTAGATCCTTGTAGTCTCCCTAGTCCAGACATCGAGCATGAGCAGACCTTTAGCTATGCACTGCGTCGGCCATGACATAACCCATTGCTGCAGGGGTGGCCGGTGAGCTATGCTCCGGGGCACACATATGACCGGGCTACTGCTGTCCGAGTCACAGTGTGCCGTGGCCACTCCGTACTGCTCGATGATGGGTCTGTCAGGAATGCTTCCAGCAGTCCCCGGAGGACAGGCAAGTAGGGTTCCTCCTGTTTCGGCAGGATGAAACAGCTGGGCATTGCTGGGGTGGTCGATTAGGGGGGTCTCACTTCCCTACTCCCCATGCATCTCGGCTGGGCCTGCTGTGTACCTACCCCTCAACCACAAAGACAGGTAAAGCTAAGCAATCTGAGGTTAGATTTTTCACTACATTCCACCAGAAGTGTTGCAATATGGATAATATAATTAGGAAACACTGGTATATTCTAAAACAAGATCCTAAATTGAGTCCTGTACGATCTGAGCGACCAGAAGGGCTCAGAGCATCAGAAATAAGAGAACTTCAAGCAAAATAAAGTTTAACAAGAATAGGTTGACAGATGGAGTGTTGAATAATTTTTTGAACATCACAAAGATGTACCAGTGTAAAGATTCAGTGTAAGTTGTGTCCCTTTGTTCAACATAGACAAAGAATTTATTGACAACAAAGGAAAAACTTTTAATCTCAGTTTTACTGCTAAAATCAATTCTAAAGCTCACATTTACGGAACTCAGATACCCTGGCTGAGCACCTCTGCCAGACATGTGTTTCCTGTCCTCCAAACGCACCCGCAGACTCTTCATAACCAGCCCTTAACCCCCCAGTCACGAGGCAAACCACACAGGTGTTGCGGGTTAAACATGCAGAGCATAAACTGTTTAATAAATACAAAACATACATCTTTAAACACAGTTGGGGACACTCCCCTTAGCCTTGTCATAGAGGGGGGTAGGGGACAAGGATGAACCAATGGGGGTAGGGGACAAGGATGAACCAATGGGAACTCAACACTTGTACATCGAAATAGAAACTACAGTTGAAACGCATAAAGGGGATTATGATAAGCAGGCAGCCCCTCTTTACATATCCCCTGCTGGGATGTGTCTCCAGACCTTTTGTCTACATGCCATGACCTAACATAATTGACACAATAACAAGAGGGGCAGTGGGATGCAGCTGATCTAGGGACCTTCATTACATTATCCCAATGCCATTTTGTCCCCAAGTCTCGTAACCCCACGCTTTGGGAAAACTGCCATCTTGTATATGCCTTTATCAGCTAAAAGTACATTGTGGAATAAAAGTAAATATTTAGCTCAGCCGGGCCAATAGGTTTAGATAGCCGGAAACGATTCCACAAGCCCAGCCACATATACTGCGTTCACCTAGTTCCAATGAACCGGCAACCACGGACACAAATGTCTAGAGGTGGAATCTTCTCCAGGTGGTGGGAGGTGGCAAATCCCTCCAAATCTCCTGTTCTCTGCTGGGCTATAGTCTATGTGTAGGAAACCAGCCCACAACCCCCTCCAAAACGCACAGTGACAGTGGGTTCTGTGACTCACTGTTTATTGTCTGATTCAAACACCTATGTCAGACTTAAAAATTACTCATTACCAAAACATTTTTACAAGTCGAATCGACCTATAGCTGGTGCACAAACTGACGGAGTTCTTAGTAAAACAAATGCAGCATTTTTTTCCAGAGAATTCTTCAAAATACCATACTTTTACCACCTAACTATGGTACACAAAGATTTACATAACCAACCAGGCCATCCTATTGTTGCCTCAATAGAGAGCTTTACAACCAGTTACTGCTTTTTACATTGACAACTTTCTTCAACCCCGGCACAGGCTCTACCTTCCTACATTCGGGATGGAATCCATGTCTTAGAGTTACTACACCCTTATACTTGAGTCGTCTTATCTTTGGGTTTCTTTGAACATCTGTTCTCTATATATGTCACTTCCCCAATGAGGTGGGCATCCAAGCTGTGTCACATTTTCTTGTTAGTGATCCTCTTCTCAACACCAAGCAGACATACTTTATCTTTAAGGCCACCCAGTTCGGCTTGGAGCATAATTTTTATTTGAGGGTGACTACTACCTCCAAAAATAAAGCACAGCCACGGTGGCTAATTTTGCCCCAAGTTATTACGAACTTGACCATAGGGCTCTGGGAGACCAGGTGTGTCTGGGACCACCAGCCCTTTGCAGCACACCTAGTCTTCTATGGCCAGTATATTGATATAATTATCATTTGGGATGGTTCCTTAACCTCAGTACAAGAATTTATGGCCCATTGTAATTCCAATTCTTTTGACTTGTCCTTCACCTCAGTGGTTGACCCTTTATCCTTGTGTTTTTTAGATTTGGAACTCACTCATTTAGATTCAGCCATTATTGCTGAAAACTACACTAAACATACAGCTGGAAACTCGTTCCTCCATTTTTCCAGCTGCCACCACCCCAGATAGGTTTGTAACGTTCCTAAAAATCTGTTTCACTGCCTGAGACACAATTGCACTAGATTGGAGGACTGCAAATGGAGCATTACATTTATGAACAAGTTTTTAGATAAGGGATATCTCCCCTAATCTGATTGAAACTGTTTTTCTTTTAATTTGACAGAAAATAACTTTCCTCTTGCACAGACGACTCATGAACCAGTCATCAGATTTGTTACCCAATATAATGCAGTACAACGTAAGATGAAAAACATTTTTAAAAAACATTGGTCCATTCTCATTCCGTATCCCCATCTAACATTGTCCATCCCCCCAATTAACACAGTTTGTATACAGAAAGGCACCAAGATCCAGATTCACATAGAATTGCCCAGGCGCAGCGTATCAGAGATAGGCTACATCGCCGTATCTTACCTGGCTCTAAGTCGAATCCAGAAAGATTTTGCGCCGTAAGTTGCGGCGTAGTGTATCTCTCGGCGCGTATTTCAAATTGGGCGGGTAGGGGGCGTGATTCATTTAAATGAAGCGCGTCCCCGCGCCGTTTGAAATGCGCATGCTCCGTTTCGAAATTTCCCGCCGTGCTTTGCGCGAAATGACGTCGCAACGACGTCATTTTTAGAACTTCGACGTGACTTGCGTCCATCCCTATTCACGGACGACTTGCGCAAAAAAAAAATTCTAATTTCGACGCAGGAACGACGGCCATACTTTAACATGGCAAGTCTATCTATAATAGTTAATATGCAAATACAGTGATACCCATTATAAATAAGGTGCCAAATGTGATATTAAACGGCGCTCAGAAAAATAAGTGAAAATGTAAATCAACAAATATAATATTGGTACAGTGACATAGTGAAAAATAAATAAATAATCCACCCTCTAAGTGAGTCAATATATAAGTGTCCAAAAATTCGTGCAAAAATCGCATCAAAAAATACCAGGTTGGCAAAGTCCATAAACTGCCTAAGTGAACAAAAAAATATATATAAATAGTTCATAAATGGAGAACAAAGGAAAAGAAAAAATCCTTCCCGATCTTCAATAAGTGCTTTCACCACACCACAGTGACTGCGTGCTTCCACCACCCATCAGAAATGCAAACTCACCGCAACAAATGGCCTGACACTTTCGTGTTTAGGCACACAGGCTTGTTAACTGACCCCCTCAGTTTAGTTGATAGAACTCCTTCTTTTCATATAGAGTGGAGCATTCAGTTAAACAGATGGAGATCCGAAGCAAAAAGAAAACTCCAAGATAACAGCCATATGCAAATAAGAAAAAGAGAGCACAATAGTGTGATACTGTAACACAACTTTTAATAACACACTACAAATCTCCCAAAGAATGCACTCACAAAGGTAACTCTTGTTACAAGCAGTGTATAAATCCAAAAACTGACACGGTGTAAAACAAAAAATAAAGATATCCTCCAGGTGAACTAGTGGTCACAGCGGACCAACGAATAGCCCAAGTGTTACTCACAGCCCTTGTGCAGGTGTACTGGAGCTGCTGCTTAGGTAATTGAGCTGGTGGCAGATTAGACCATTCCACGTTCAAGCTTAGAAAGTTAAGGTGTGCGGTTGTGACTTTAGTAATCACTCCCCGACATGTTTCATCGAAATGATTTCTTCATGGGGTTACTTACCAGCTGTCTAGTGCCGCTTTATATAGTTGCCAGAGTCCTCCCTCCCCCCTTGTGTTGATGCGTGCCTTCTGATGTTAACAAGCTACAGCTGAGTGGGCTTACGTTCCTCCCAGCCATGCTAACATGCAGATGATCCGCTCATCCAATCAGAGCAGCATCATCGTCATGACGCTGTAGCTGGCATTCTTCCAACGTGGTGGAGGCCCACAGTGGCGACGTCGGTGTATTACACCACATCCCACTGCCTAGTATCGAATGTAATGTCTAACCCCGATGGTTAAACTGGGGTATGACACTCAACCTGCCTGCAGTGTATTCCATAATGGAGGGATGAAAACCAAATATTGCTGACTGTCAGCTTTTCGGATGTCCCTATGACCACAAGTTACCTCTAGGTCTATGCATACAGAGTATAGCAGTATAAATTCAGAAACACAGAGTACATTGGCTCTCATTATTTAAGCACAAGAGCCAGCCAATTAATGGTGTGTATAGTTATGAATGACATCTAACATTGTCCATCCCCCCAATTAACACAGTTTGTATACAGAAAGGCACCAAGATCCAGATTCACATAGGATTGCCCAGGCGCAGCGTATCGGAGATACGCTACATCGCCGTATCTTACCTGGCTCTAAGTCGAATCCAGAAAGATTTTGCGCCGTAAGTTGCGGCGTAGTGTATCTCTCGGCGCGTATTTCAAATTGGGCGGGTAGGGGGCGTGATTCATTTAAATGAAGCGCGTCCCCGCCCCGTTTGAAATGCGCATGCTCCGTTTCTAAATTTCCCGCCGTGCTTTGCGCGAAATGACGTCGCAACGACGTCATTTTTAGAACTTCGACGTGACTTGCGTCCATCCCTATTCACGGACGACTTGCGCAAAAAAAAAATTCAAATTTCGACGCAGGAACGACGGCCATACTTTAACATGGCAAGTCTATCTATACGCCGCAAAATAGCAGCTTAAACTATACGCCGGGAAAAGCCGACTAGCGACGACGTAAGAGAATGCGACGGCCGCGCGTACCTTTGTGGATCGACGGAAAAAGCTAATTGGCATACCCGACGCGGAAAACAACGCAAACTCCACCCAGCGGGCGCCGAAGTATTGCACCTACGATCTGAAGGCGTACAAAGCCAGAAGCCGTCGTATCTTGGTTTGAGGATTCAAACTAAAGATACGACGCGGGAAATTTGAAAGTACGGCGGTGTATCAGTAGATACGCCGGCGTACTTGCTCTGTGAATCTGGCCCCAAGTGTCAATGGTAAAATTGCTCCCAGTAAAATCGACTCTCAGGCCAAACCCACGACTATTGGACCTCTAACCTTATTCATTTCGTGGGTATGTTCCGTTGCAAAAAATCTTTCTCACCTGTCTCACCCCCATGATAAGAAGGATAATGGGAGGACTTTCACCATCAATTTTATATACAAACCTGTTATCCATTTGCATTTCTGGTGTTTTTTACTTCATATTTTTATTCTCAATTTTAAATTATTGCGTTGTATATACTTCTATTTAGGGTTGCACCGATACTGATGCCAATATCCGTGCCGATACCAGGCATTTTTGCGAGTATCGGTACTTGCGAAAATGCTCTGATGCCCAAAGCTGATATCGGAAGTGACGTCAGCTTGGAAGAGGAACGCCACCTCCGGCCGGCTGTGTCCTCTAGCGGGGTTGGCATCCCCGTCACTTCCTCCCAATGGTATTGCTAGGGACCCCCCGGGAACAGCCCGCACCAGTAGCAGAGCTCCCAGCTCGCCTAAGTCCCGCTTGTAAAAATTATTGGCTCCTGGGCCCCGCCTAACATTCAGAGGAGAAAGATGTAACTTTCTCCTTCTGTGCTGCTTCACCTCCACGCACTTCCCATTGGCAACAAAAGGGGCCTGGAGTCTGAGGAGACTTTCCATCTGGACCGGGGACACTGCTGCTGAGCTGGATGGCCAGGAGTTTGAGGGGACCCAAGTCCGGACAGGACATTGCTAATGTAAATGAGCAGAGTTCCAGCAATGGCTGCACACTGACCAGGTGGGAGGGGCAGGCATTACACAGGTGTATTCTAGAGGGAGGTGAGGACAGGCTTTCCAAGATCTGTGTACATTGACTGCAACTTCACCATACACAGTACTTGTATTGTATTGTGTGCAGTCTCTGATCATCTCCTGTGTCATGTTTGCAGTCGGTGACCGTCTCCTGTGCCATGCCTGCAGCCACTGCTGTCATTTATGCCTGTTGCCTCCCTCATTCCCTCCATCCGCTGTCACCTCTTTTCTGTGGACTCAATAGTTCTGCATGGATATGACTAGTTAAATCATTAAGAAAAGAAAGGAGGGCACACCGACCTTGTGCATTACCACTTAAATTTTTATTAAAAACAGAATAAAAAGCAATGGTCCTACTCACAAGGGATTTATAAGAAAGCGCTTTTCAGACAGCTGGACTGGACCTCACGGCACCTGCCAGTAGAACTTCAGACATCTAAACGGCTGACCTCCCTAAATCATTGCCTCCCTACTTCTGGGGGATTTTTAGGATTCAGTAGATATCAGGATGTTTACTTGGCATTAGGAAGAAATAAGGGATATAATATTATCTGCATTTTGCAGTGGACAATCGGCACTACCAGTTTGTCACCCTTCACTTTGACCTGCCCATATCTGTTTTTTTACCAAGGTGCTTACTCCTGTCCTAGCTCTGCTGTGCTCCCAGGGGATACACAATATGCATTACTTGAACCATATCCTGCTAAAAGAGCAGTCCCCCTATCCCTGTCAGCCAGTGTCCAGCGGACAATTCAGACCCTGTAGATCAGTTGTACAAAAATTAGAGTAACTGGGTCTGACATTGGATATGTCCAGGATCTTCTTTTCCTGTCACAAACTTCTGGCCCTAAGCAGTCCTGCTTTGTCCCTTTTTAGTGGGGTTGACCTGTGATTTGTGCTTTCATGAGGGTCTTGTGTCTGGTGATTGGCCTCCTTTGAGGCAGAGCTGAATATTCAATTTCACTCAAGACTGTTAAAACTTACAGGTTGCGCCTAACCCTTTGGAGAATATTGCCCTGAATCTGTCCCCACTGTTGAATCGGTGTAGGGACAGGGTGAAGGTGTGGTCCAGATTGAAGGTGTCCCCGCTGGGAAGGGTCAATTTGATAAAAATGATCCTAATGCCACAGCTTCTATATGTACTACACAATTCTCCCATGGTTGTCCCCCTTAAGCAGTTCAGGGTTATTAACTCTATGTTCAGGTCCCTTATATGGTTAAAGCGGTAGTTCACCCTGTTTGACAACTTGTGACCACTAGCACTGTTTTTAAAGAACATAGACCCGGCAAATTTTTTTTTTTTTTTATGCGCTCCTTACCTGTTTCCTGGTCGATCGTCCCACCTGTCAATCATGTCCTCCCGCGGGGAATGGGCGTGTCAGTCCATTCTCCCCCGTCCTGCCACTCACATTTCTGTAACTCCTCTGTCGACGCGCTCAGCTGTAATCGCGCGACATCTCCTCGTAATCGCGGAAATCTCCTAATACAACGGGGCGTGAACTTCAGACGCCAGCCGTTGTTATAGCAACCATGCAGTGTTGACGCCGACGCTCGCCGTCAACACTGCACATGCGCGGGATCGAGCGGTGAATGCTGGGAGGCCAGCATTCGCCCGATCCCGGAAGAAGACCCTGTCGGCTTCAGTATGCCCACAGGCAAGATGGAAACGTCCATCGCAGCAAAATCAAACTTATCTTTTTCCGAAAAAGAGCGCATCGGACGGCTGGACGTGTGGGACACCCTGTTAGGGAAGGAGGAAAGGAAAGTGCTGCACATTACTTAAAAAAAAAAAAAAACACATCCCGCCGAACTACCGCTTTAAGCTCGACAGCAAGGGTGAAACTGGAGCAGCTTCAACGCCCAAAGGAGGCGGGAGGGCTTGCTCTCCCGAATCCGTGGCTGTATTATTTGGCTTCCCAGCTCCAACACATTGCTAGGGTGCTAAGTCCCCCTGGTAAATTGGTGTTGAATCTGGTGAACCCTGGTAGCACAATTGTTTTTTTTGGTAAATGGTGGGGAGGTAGAGGAGGGCCTGGAAACGCTGAAATTTGCCAAGTCAAATAAGCTGTTCCCTACTTATAACCTAATGCAGAAAATATGTAATAAAACTAGAACATTGAAACAGGTGTAAGGTTTCACTAGATATAGCCCCATTTGGGGGAATAAACGCTACTTAGAGCTGGAAAAATTACAATACGGTAAGAAATGGTACGGGATTATTTGTATGACACAAATTTTCCGGGATGGTAAGCTGCGCCCATTTGCGTAGCTGAGGGCCGACTTTGAGCTCCCTGCCTCTATGCAGTTTTATTTTTTTCAACTCCAACATACTGTCAGAACCCAGGTGGGGGGAGAGAGAGTGGGTACAGCGCGCCACACCAATTTTTAACTACATGAGAGATGTGGCCTCATTTAAAGGTTTCATATGTTGCAGTTAATCCATGCGCCTCAGTCAATTCCTTCCTGACAACACGGCAGGCATTATAGCAAAGTGGGAGAGGGATGTGGGAGCATTTGAGGAGGACCAATGGTAAGAGGCTCTTTTGGCGGTTCCCCAGAGTTCTCTGAATGTGGCCCAAAGGCTGTCGCAGCTGTACATTTTGCTGCGTGTGCATTACACACCGGCTAGACTGGTGGCTATGGGGGTGAGAGAGGACCCTGCCTGTACTAGGTGCATGAGGGATCATAGCGACCTGATCCATATGTTGTGGAGGTGTCCCAAAAAAAATTTTTTTTTGGACGAAGGTCATGGACACTGTCAACTGTGTATTTCGGGTGCAACTAGCTCCACATCTCTAGCTGTGCCTGCTGGGAATTATTGATAATGTGCCAGAGGAGGATCCAGTTAGGTTGGGGATAGCAAGGGCCCGGTTTCAGGCGAGGAAACTTATCCTGCAGCACTGGAAGTCGGAGGAACCCCCCACTGTGAGGGAATGGCGGAATCACATGGGAGACACAATTAGACTGGAGAAATATATATATCAACATAGGGGGTGTGTGAAAAAATTTGAAAAGACCTGGGCCAAGGTGGTTGGCGGTTCCGGGTCTGGCCCCGGTTGAGCTGATAATGGATCGTCTGCTTGGGTGAGGGCCGGGTCGTTGGCGGGAGAAGGATTATGACACCCAGGATGATCTACCCCCCGCATGGAGCTTTTGTCCTGAGTTGGGACCCTGGTTCTCGAGGTATTCTTTAAACCATTAGTCACTGTACTTTGGTTTGGCTACAACTACGGTGTATCCTTATGCTCGTCTGAAATACTCGTATAGGAACTGCATGTTGAGTGTTAATGTACATGACGAAGTATAATTGCCTAGAGGGTGTATTGTTACTATGTACAATTGATTGTGTGTGCTGTACTGTACGCGATGTGTTTGCAATATGTCTGTTGTTCGTTTAATAAACGCTTTTTCTGATTTAAAAAAAGACTGTTAAAACTAGACATTCTAGACAAACTAATAATGAACCAGTAAAAGATTATATAAATGCAAAGGTGCCCAGTGTCTCTACTGGGCACCTTTGCATTTATATAATCTTTTACTGGTTCATTATTAGTTTTATGACACTTTTTACACATATATATCTTTTACACATATATTTGTGTATATATACCCATGTATACTTTTCACATTTTATACATACTTATTAACATAACACAATAATCACAATTTTTTCTATTATAATATATATTGCAATTGGTTCCTTGCTCACATCATTCTGTCTTTGCTTTAAATATAAGTGACATCACATGCTTCGATTATATGGGCTTGTCGGTCTTCATTTAGCACATGCTTATAATACATTTTCATTAATCATCAACTCACTTTCTTTATTCACATTTATATTTACACCACATCCCTGTCATACCTCAGCTTTTAATATGTCTTTGATTACTATTTATATTTTTACATAATTATGTGTTGCCTTTTTGGTCACATTTATTATTGTCCACACTTGTATTTACATTTTTGTTTCACTTTGCAAGCCAGTTTGTTTCATGTGTGCTTTTTTTCACCTATGCCTTTTCTCCCCACCCCCCCGCATGTGTGTTGGATACTGGCTAATTGCTGTAGTCAATCACATGCTGGGTGGGTCCAATTAAGCATAGATTTCTGTGTGTATATGTATACCTGTTATTTTTTATTTCATCTATAGCTATGATTAAGCATTGACACTCAATGCGAAACGCGTCAGCTGTTTATCCCACTGTGTGCTGATATCTGTAGTGCATTTTTTCCTGTACCCAATAAAGGGCACGTCTTTTTTCAAGTTACTGGAGTGCGGCTGTCCATATCCTTATTGTTTTTGCACATCCTGTGCATTGCCAGCACCCATCTGCTTCTGAGTGGACATCAATTACCCTAGTGAGCTCACCTGGAGCGGCAGCTCTCTTACGAGAGGTTTTTACCTCAGGATATTCTCAGTGGGACAAATCCTTTTCTTTAAAGAGATGTATGGACCAGCATTTGGCCCTCCGCAGCATCAAGGGTGAGGTTGTTGCTCCCATTGTCTTGTTCCAGAGACCATTGGCTGCCCATTCTTTTATCGGAAGCTTTGAGCAGGGTGTTTACCATGAACATGATTACTCTCATTCACAGTGCATCCGAAAAGTATTCGCAGTGCTTTATTTTTTCCACATTTTGTTATGTTGCAGCCTTATTCCAAAATGGATTAAAATCATTATTTTCCTCAAAATTATATAAACAATACCCCATAGAAGTTTTTGAAATCTTTGCAAATTTATTAAAAATAAACGAGAAAAACCTCTTTGTACGCAAGTATTCACAGCCTTTGTTCAATACTTTGTTGAAGCACTGATTACAGCCTCAAGTCTTTTTGAGTATAATGCTACAAGCTTGGCACACCTATTTTTGTACATGTTCTCCCATTCTTTTTTCTGGACCTCTCAAGCTCCATCAGGTTGGATGGGGAGTGTCGGTGCGCAGTCATTTTCAGATCTCTCCAGAGATGTTCAATCGGGTTCAAGTCTGGGCTCTGGCTGGACGTTGTTGGACATTCACAGAGTCGTCCCGTAGCCACACCTTTATCTTGGCTGTGCGTAAAGGGTCACTGTCCTGTTGTTTTTTTTTTATTTATTTTTTTATAAATTCTTTATTTTGTCAACAGCAGTAACATTATGCAATAACATAAATACGTATATATTAACAGTTCCATTGTAACTAATATTTCTTCAACTTGACCAATTATTACCACCTATTCACACAATTATATTCTCATACCATACCCATATTCATCCTTTACTACTATTTTCTCTTAATTCAAATACAACTCAATTACTATTCCATAATATTAATTCCATACATTTTCCTTAATCCGGGCAGAATCCTAGTTATCCTGCCAGCCAGAGACAGCTAGACCTATTACAAAAATAATAATAATAAAAAAAGAAAAATGGAGAAAAGAAGAAAGAGACAAAAAAAAAAAACCCACAAAATTCTTAACTGAATCCCGCTCCCATGCTTGTAAAAAGGCCAGTTCCTGAGGGGCTTCTAAATCTACCAACGGGACATACATAGCTGAGAGTGAATGTCTAAGTGGCTCCCCCTTTAAACAAATCTGTTCAAACCCAGATAGTGTACGGATTTCTGACATATGTTGCGTAAGAAAGCATTCAGTTGTATTCACCTGAAGGGGTCAAGATCTTCAGAAAACACACTTTCGATCTCCCCCTGGTCATTACATAGTTATTTCTAGAAAAATGAACAATCCTACTAATTCCTTGCCGCCTTAGATCTTTAAATCGCTGATCTACTAACCCCGGCTCAAAACTAGGTGTCCCCAAGATTGGAGTCATAGGACTTGGATGCACCGACATCTTTGTTTTCTTAAATATTTTTTTAATGGTCTGAATCGTGGCCCACACCGTAGGGTGTCTCTTCACCTCCTGTGGTATCGCATCATCTGCAATCCATGCTATTCCTTCCAAAGGTATTGCAGTTATAGTCTGTTCCATCTGAATCCATGGTTTTTCCTTCTGTACTGTACAACAATCCACAACTTGTGTCAGATGTGATGCTACATAGTAACTCACCGGATCCGGGAGTCCAACCCCTCCTCTTTCTTTAGGTAAGGTCAACACAGTTCTACGTACTCTCTGGGATTTCCCTCCCCAGATAAATCTCACAAACCTTGATCTAAGGTCCCTTAGAAAACCAGCAGGTAACTTAATAGGTAGAGTCTGGAACAAATATAACAGTCTAGGCATTACATTCATTTTAATAATATTCTTCCAAACCAAGTAAATACCTCCTTGTCCCACCTCAAAAAGTCCAATTTTATTTGCCGAATCAGTGGTGCAAAATTAAGTTCGAAGACTCGATTAAGCTTGTTTGGTATTTTGGTCCCTAGATAACGGATGTGTGAGTCTGCCCATCTAAATCCAAAACTCTCTGAAAGCTGTTGTTTTAATTTCCCACTCATTTCCACACCCATTGCTTCAGACTTGCTGTAGTTTATCTTAAAGCGGGGGTTCACCCTATTAAAAAAAAAAAAAATTTTTTTTTTATTCTACCATTACATTCGGCATCGTAGCGCGAGCTACAGTATGCCGGTCTTACATTTTTTATCCCCGTACTCACTGTGCTATGGATCATTGAAGATTCCGGGGAATGGGCGTTCCTATGGTGAGAGAAGGTGATTGACGGCCGGCCCTGGCACGTCACGCTTCTCCGGAAATAGCCGAAATAGGCTTGGCTCTTCACGGCGCCTGCGCATAGCCTGTGCGCAGGCGCCGTGAAGAGCCGAGACCTACTCCGGCTGTCTTCGGGGAGCGTGACGTGCCAGAGCCGGCCGTCAATCATCCTCCCTCTCCATAGGCACGCCCATTCCCCGCGGGAGTCGGAATCTTCAATGATCCATAGCACAGTGAGTACGGGGATTAAAAATTTAAGACCGGCATACCGTAGCTCGCGCTACGATGCCGAATGTAATGGTATAATGATGTTAAGAAGGGTGAACCACCGCTTTAAAAATTGGATATCTCCCCATATTTACGTAACTCCAGAAGCAGCCAGGGCCGGCCCTATGATGGGACCGGGTGGTACCATGGGTACCAGGCAGCACTTTTAGGGGGGCAGCATATTTTTTGTGCTATAAATATATATATTTAACTTTTTGCTATAATAAATATCCCCAAAATTTTGAAAAATAAAACATTTTCTTCAGTTTAGGCCAATATGTATTCTTCTACATATTTTTGGTACCAAAAAAAAAAAACACAATTAGCGTACGTTGATTAGTTTGCGCAAAAGACATTGTGGCCGCCGGCAATTCACAGGTCCCTTTATACTCCTGGATACATGTATAGAGCCATGGCAGGTCCTTTTATACGCCTATATGCATGTATAGAGCCATGACAGTCCCTCTTTATACATCTATAGAGCCATGACAGGCCCTCGTTATACTCCTTTATACATGTATAGAGCCATGACAGGTCCTCTTTATACTCCTATATACATTTATAGAGCCATGGCAGGTCCTCTTTATATTCCTTTGCATGTAAAGAGTCTCGACAGGTTCTCTTTATACATGTATAGAGCCATGTCAAGTACTCTTTATAGTCCTATATACATTTATAGAGCCATAACAGGTCCTCTTGATATTCCTTTACATGTAAAGAGTAATGACAGGTCCTCTTTATACTCCTTTATACATGTATAGAGCCATGACAGGTCCCCTTTAGTTATCATGATATAAAATAATGAATGTGGGGGCCTTTTGGTGTGATTTTTTTTCTGGGGGGGGGGGGGGCAGCATTTCATTCTTGGTCCCAGGCAGCACAATGTCTTGGGCCGGCACTGGAAGCAGCACTGGTAGAGAACACTGGTGAGGTTATAAAAAACAGCAAGTCGTCCGCATATGCCGCTACTTTGTGTTCCCTACCTTTTGTTAAGATGCCCCTAACATCTGGATTGGCCCGAATTGTCCTTGGGGTTCTACTGTAAGGATAAATATGATAGGTAAGAGTGGACATCTCTGCCGAGTTCCGTTACCTATTGAAAATGGTTTAGACATTAAGTCATTCACCTTAACTCTTGCTCTTGGGCATGAATATAAGCTTGTGATCCAATTCAACATCCCCTTTCTCAACCCTATATGCTGTAATACAACTCTCAGGAATGTCCAGTCTACCCAATCGAATGCTTTTTCAGCATCAGCAGATATAATTACTAACAGCTTCTGATAGGAGTGGGATAGATGTATAGCACTGAGAACCCTTTGAGTATTTTCCCTCCCCTCTCTACCAGGAGTAAACCCCACCTGATCTGAATGTATAATCGCTGGAATATATCCCAGTAATCTGTTGGCCAAAATTTTCGTTAAGGTCTATAGCTGGCGCATTCAGTTGGATCTTTACCCTCTTTAGGGAGTAATGTAATGTGAGCCATCAATGTCTTTTCTCGCATCTCCTGACCATCTCGTATTGATTTAAAAGCGGCAAGGAATTTTGGTGCCAATTTCTCAGATTTTTTTTTTATAATAGAGCAGCGTATACCCATCAGGGCCTGGTGCCCTGCCTGGTTTCAATGCTTTCAGAGCTTCTAAAAATTCCTCTATTGTGATTGGACCATCGATGTCTCCTGCCTCTACAGGCAGTCCAGGCATTCCTGAGGCCTCTATATATTCTTTCACCTGTTGTTCTCTATTGGACCTCCTTAAAGTAGACTGTTGGCCCTCCTATAGAGCTTGGTATAATAATCTTTGAATGCATTAGCAATTTCCGGTGTAGATTTAACTAGGGTATATCCCTGCGTTTTTATTTGCTCAATATGATTCCTAGCCCTTGTCTCTCTAAGAGCGTTTGCCAACATTCTACTGGGTTTATTTCCATACTCATAGTATGCACGCCTTCATCGGGTTAATTTCGATTTTGCTCTATCCGTCAATAAAACATTTAATTCGTCCCGTAGACTCCTAAGTTTTTCCTCTATCCGTTGGGTTTGGGATTTCTTATGCGCCAATTCTAGTACCCTGATCTCTCCAAGAAGTGTATCCAATTTAGCCCCTAAAGCTCGTTTCCTATGTGCACCTAATGATATGAGAATACCTCTAATATAGCATTTGTGCGCTTCCCATCCATATAATGGGGATATTTCCTCTGATTCATTGGCTACAAAAAAATCCTCTAATTCTTGCGCTATTTGATGTTCATACTCTGGAGTGTCTCATTTATCCTCCAATTCCATTCCCGCGAGCTTACCTCTCCACACAATTAGTTGGCACATGATCCGACAGTGTAAATGAGCCTATGGAGGCCCTCAATATACACGACAATACATTCTGAGATATAAATATGTAATCCATTCTAGTGTATGTCTTATGTTTCGCTGAAAAAAAGGTATAATCTCTGTCGTGTACATGGAGGACTCTCCAAGTATCCATCAGTTGCAGATCTTGTAATTAAACTTTTGGCTCTACGAAGTTTGGAATAGGACAAGTGTGACGCTCCTTTTGAAACATCCAGAGTAGGATCCAGTGCCATATTCAAATCACCTACCATTATTAGAATCCCCTCTCTTTTTTGATGAACTAAGTTCAAATATGTTTCAAGCGCCACAACTTGATCCTCATTTGGTAAATACAAATTTACCAATGTGACCTTTTGCTCACATATAAATCCATTTACAATAAGAAGACAACCTGTCTCATCTCTAACTGTCTTGGATTCTTTCCATGGTACTTGACTTGAAACCATAATTGTTACCCCATTTGCTTTTGTGGTCTGAGATGCACTATGATACACTTTAGGAAATCTGCGGTTCCCCAATCTTGGGATTCTATTGTTTCTAAAATGTGTCTCTTGCAAGAAATTTTTTTTTAAGATTTTAATCTACCTAGTTCAGCTAGCAGTCTAGAACGTTTTTCGGGACTATTTAACCCTTTTAGATAATATGAAGTAAAATTTAACCTCGTCATCTTGCTATTTCCAATCCACCTAATCCCCAGGTAAACTACAGTGGGGGAGGGGGAGGGGACCTACCCAAAAAAAAGATAAAAAATAAAAAGGGTAACTTGGGGTCTGTAATCTCTAGGCTGTTGTAGGCTCTATGTCCCTGCAAGTCTGCCTACCACTTGCCTAGTATAAAGAAAAAGACAAATTTTAAACGTCTCCGACTTCCCTCCACTTGGAGGAGAGACGTTAAAATATGGAGGAGTGAATAAGCACAACAACGATCCGAGCCACCTTATCTACCCACGTGCACCCAACATTTCGCCCACACATCTTAATCTACCATCACCTCTTATTTCCTTAATCCAAGCTTTCTTTGGACCTGTTGGACTCCTACCCATCTAATATCCCCCTTCTTATCTTAACCACTTCCATACTGGGCACTTAACCACTTAAGCCCCGGACCATTTTGCAGCTAAATGCCCAGGCCAGGTTTTGCGATTCGGCACTGCGTCGCTTTAACAGACAATTGCGCGGTCGTGCGACGTGGCTCCCAAACAAAATTGGCGTCCTTTTTTCCCCACAAATAGAGCTTTCTTTTGGTGGTATTTGATCACCTCTGCGGTTATTATTTTTTGCGCTATAAACAAAAATAGAGCGACAATTTTGAAAAAAATGCAATATTTTTTACTTTTTGCTATAAAAAATATCCCCCAAAAACATATATAAAAATTTTTTTTGTTCCTCAGTTTAGGCCGATACGTATTCTTCTACCTATTTTTGGTAAATAAAATCGCAATAAGCGTTTATCGATTGGTTTGCGCAAAATTTATAGCGTTTACAAAATAGGGGATGGTTTCATTGCATTTTTATTAATCTTTATTTTTTTACTACTATTGGCGGCGATCAGCGATTTTTTTCCGTGACTGCGACATTATGGCGGACACTTCTGACAATTTTGACACATTTTTGGGACCATTGTCATTTTCACAGCAAAAAATGCATTTAAATTGCATTGTTTATTGTGAAAATGACAGTTGCAGTTTGGGAGTTAACCACAGGGGGCGCTGTAGGATTTAGGGTTCACCTAGTGTGTGTTTACAACTGTAGGGGGGTGTGGCTGTAGGACTGACGTCATCGATCGAGTCTCCCTTATAAAAAGGATCACTCGATCGATACGCCGCCACAGTGAAGCACGGAGAAGCCCTGTTTACATACGGCTCTCCCCGTTCTTCAGCTCCGGGGAGCGATCACGACGGAGCGTCTATAAACGAATAGCCGCACCGTCGTCCCGGATCGCTCCCTGAGGGAATCCGCCCGCCGCACGCAGCAGGGGGGGTCCCGATCGGACCCCCCACCCGCTAGAAGGCAGGGACGTATATATACGTGCCATTTTGCGGACATATATAGTCGAGCGGCAGACATTAAGGGGTTAAACACCCTCCTGACCAGACCAATTTTCAGCTTTCGGTGCTCTTACACTTTGAATGACAATTACTCAGTCATGCAACATTGTACCCAAATGATTTTTTTGTCCTTTTTTTCCCACAAATAGAGTTTGTGGAATTTCTTTTGGTGATATTTGATCACCTCTGCGTTTTTTATTTTTTGCGCTATTAATGAAAAAAGACCGACAATTTGCATTTTTTCTTGGTTTCTGTGATAAAATTTTGCAAATTATTAATTTTTCTTCATAAATTTTGGCCACAATTTATACTGCTACATGTCTTTGATAAAAATAACCCAAAGTTTTTGGAAATTATTTGGTCTGTGTGAAAGTTTTAGAGTCTACAAGCTATAGTGCAAATCATAAAAAATTATCACATCTGATCACACCTGATGTACTGAAGGCCTATCTCATTTCTTGAGACCCTAACAAGCCAGGAATGCCCACAGATGGCACTGATGAGGTGGCACAGATGTGGCACAGATGGCACTGAGGTGGCACAGATGAGATGGGTACTGATGTGCACCGATGAGGCCTGTGTACTGGTGGACACAGGTGGGCACTGATGAGGCGGCACAGATGGCACTAATGAGGCGGCACAGATGGCACTAATGAGGCGGCACTGAGGCGGCACAGATGGCACTAATGAGGCGGCACTGAGATGGGTACTGATGAGATGGGTACTGATGTGCACTGATTGACTGTGGCACAGGTGGGCACTGATGAGGTGGCACTGATTGCAGATGTGCACTGAGGTGGCAGATGGGCACTGGGCACGGTGGCACTGGTAGGCACAGGTCGGCACGGTGGTACTGGTGGGCACACGGTGGTACTGGGGGGCACACGGTGGTATTGGGGAGCACTGTGGCAGGCACTGTGGTGGGCACTGTAGTACTGGGGGGGGTACTGTGTGGGGCACTGTGTGGGGCACTGTAGTACTGTGGGGGGCACAGGTGGTGGCACTGGTTAGTCTTTTTTTTTTTTTTTTTTTTTTTCAGCGCTGGTTTACTTTGATTTCTCTCCCCTCCTCACGCGGTGTCTGTGTGAGGAGGGGAGAGCCGGCAATGAGAGATGATCTCATATGTTTACATATGTGATCATCTCTCATTGGCCGCACAGATCGCACTGTAAATAGCGATTGGCTATTTACCGCAATCTGTGTTTGTCTGTGTCCAAGGGACACGGCCAGCACAGCAGTTCCCCGCTGCGCGCTCGGGAGCGAGCAAAGGGGCGGCCGTAAAAAGACAGCCTGTTAGAGATTGAGAGCCGCGATGCGGCCGTACAAAGTCGTACGGCCGTCAGCTAGTGGTTAATATTCCTCTACCACCCCTCTCTCATATCACTACCCAAACTTACTTGATCACATTGATACTTTATGACATGCTCTCACGGAACGCAAAAAAAAACAAAAAACAACCAAACAAAAAAACGAGAAAAATCATTATCCTTCTTTCCCTTTTGGGGGTTCATCTTACTGTCATAGTTACGGTTATTCTTAACTGCATATTCTTAACTGAGTTTTTAAATGTAACACCCCCTTACCTGTGTGAAACAGGAAGAACATCTTTCCGTGTAAGGGCACTGAATTCCTACACCCCACTCCCTCTAATCAGGGGGTTCTCCCATACCCCTGTGATATAGTGACCTGTGTTAGAATCCTAAATGACTCTTCTTTCACCCCTACCCTCCCTCCCCTCCCAATATCATTTCTTATCCCTTATCACCATACACTTCTTTAACCGGCATGTACGTCCACAGAATGGCACTTTCCGCGGGTCGGGGGTCCGATCGGGGCCCCCCCCCCCGGTACATACGGCGGTCGGTGGAGGGGAGCGATCCGGGACGACGGCGCGGCTATTCGTTTATAGCCGCCCCATCGCGATCACTCCCTGGAGCTGAAGAACGGGGAGAGCCGTATGTAAACACGGCTTCCTCGTGCTTCACTGTGGCGGCTGCATCGATCGAGTGATCCCTTTTTATAGGGAGACTCGATCGATGAAGTCAGTCCTACAGCCACACCCCCCATCAGTTGTAAACACACACTAGGTGAACCCTAACTCCTACAGCGCCCCCTGTGGTTAACTCCCAAACGGCAACTGTCATTTTCACAATAAACAATGCAATTTAAATGCATTTTTTGCTGTGAAAATGACAATGGTCCCAAAAATGTGTCAAAATTGTCCGAAGTGTCCGCCATAATGTCGCAGTCACGAAAAAAATCGCTGATCGCCGCCATTAGTAGTAAAAAAAAAAAAATTAATAAAAATGCAATAAAACTATCCCCTATTTTGTAAACGCTATAAATTTTGCGCAAACCAATCGATAAACGTTTTTTTTTTTTTTTTACCAAAAATAGGTAGAAGAATACGTATCGGCCTAAACTGAGGAAATTTTTTTTTATATATGTTTTTGGGGGGTATTTATTATAGCAAAAAGTAAAAAACATTGCATTTTTTTCAAAATTGTCGCTCTATTTTTGTTTATAGCGCAAAAAATAAAAACCGCAGAGGTGATCAAATACCACCAAAAGAAAGCTCTATTTGTGGGGAAAAAAAGCACGCCAGTTTTGTTTGGGAGCCACGTCGCACGACCGCGCAATTGTTTGTTAAAGCGACGCAGTGCCGAATCGCAAAACCTGGCCTGGGCATTTAGCAACAAAATGGTCCGGGGCTAAAGTGGATAAAGAACATCAAACAGACAAAAAAATAAAAAATTAAATATTTAAATACAAAGTACATCTTCAGTGTATAATATCATTTATAAAGTATCGATTGGCAGAGGATAAGCCTCTGCCGATAGAAAAATAGGTGTACTAATCGTGTGATTCTATGATACTGTGTGATTCTCCCCTCCCTCCCCCCCCCCCTCTCCTATTTATATGGTGGGTGTACTCCCACATAAGCACTCAAAACAAAAACAAACATAAAAAACATTCTATTATAACCCCCCTCTTATCTCTCCCCCAATCTTCTCAGGCCCTTATATCTCTTTTATCACCAGACCACCCCTCCCCCCCTTTACCTCTAGGTACTTCATGCTCCAAAAAAAACATCAATAGATATATCTATTCTTCCTGTTCTTATACATAATGAACCATATTACATACTTCAAAATCTTATCGGCATCTTTCCCCCTTTATCTATTGACAGATAGCTAAAAAAAAAAAAAAAAATTCCCATCGGTTATGGTTATATTCGGTTCAATACACTTGCTTCTCCTTGCCTCATATAGCACAGGACATTTTAGCCCCACCATAACCCACCCTTCCCCCAAAATCCATTCCACCTAATATTCCCCACACGCAAAAAAAAAAAAAAACTTTTTTTTTGTTCCGTCACAACCTAGTCATTTTTTTTTCCCCAAGCATTAATTAGTCTCCTTAAGTCCTCATTCCTAATGTGATATACAGGAGTATATATTTTTTAGGCAACATTATATTATTTATTTTCTTCATATCCTATTGTCCTTAATACGAGGCATACTCCATTACTGCCGGTAGATCTGTCCAATTGGGAACCTCAATAGGCTCCACCTCCAACAGTTTAAAGAGGTCTGGAAGTTGACCAGGGTCCCTCAGATTGAAGCTTTGTCCCCCCTTTTTTATAATAACAGCCATAGGGTATCCCCATCTGTATGTGGCTCCCTTACATAATAGGTACTCCAACAAAGGCTTTAGTGCGCGTCTCCTCATTTTTGTGTATTTACATAAATCCGGGTATATCTGTATTTCGCTCTCCATATACTTCACTATACCCTCTTGCCACACCGCCCTGTTTATATCCTCCTTTACCCTAAAAAAGTGTATTCTACACAGAACATCTCCCGGCTTAGTCTGTACTGGGTTGCGAGTTGTTGGCACCTTATGTACCCGATCGAGCTCTATAAGGGTATTTGGGGGACGCTTCAAAAGCTGATTTAAAAAAGCAGTGACGGTCTCTCTTAATGCAGGACCTTCTATCTCTTCGGAGACCCCTTTTATCCGAATGTTATTCCTCCTACTTCTATTTTCGAATTGCTCAGATTGCAGTTGTAGAAATATCATTCGTTGATGTTGTATATATACTTTTTCTTCTAAAGACTCTAATCGAGTATCTGCTATGTTTTGCTTTTGCTTCAGATTTGTAACTCTGAGATCTACCGTCTCTACTCTGTTTTGTATCTCAGCAATCTCCTCTCTCAATGTTCCAGTTATACTGATTAACATTTGTTGAATGTCCTCTTTAGTGGGGAGAGCCTGAATAAGCTGTTTCATCTGAATAATGTCCTGCTCTATCCCCCTCTCCTGTATGATAGGTATAGAATAGGAGCATACCTGAGTATCTTCATTGTCTTCATTAACGGCTGTAGATATTGTGAGATCCTTTACCGCTTCACCCGTCAGTGCGTCTGCTCTGATCTGGGAGGCTGGAACAGCTGAGATTGAAACAGCTGAGACTTGTAACGATGCCTACGGCGCTGCCTCCGGATACGGCTCCTGAGTCAGAGCCATGCTAATGCCGCTGTCCACCGACGCTTTCAAATCCTTCCTCACCGTCAAGTATATGTTAATGTAAAAATGGGTTGGAGTGGACGGCACTCCTGTATTCCTCCCCCCTCTCGACATGGACCACCCCCAGCACGGAGACGCTGCCTCCCGTTAGATAAGGCTGTAGCACTCGGGAACCGTAGCACTCGGTATACTCAATACACAGTCATTAAGCAATAGAAGCGCTCACCGATATATTGCTATTTTATGGAGCCCAGGGTGCCTCAGCTGGTCTGCTGCTCTACGGACCTTCTAATGTGCTTTTAAACCTCTGGGCTGTGAGATTCTACAGCCAGTCTACTGGGAGGGTGCACTGTGGTACGATTAGTCTCTGATCTCCAGGAGTCTCACGCTGCCATGTTTAGGCCACTCCCCCAGTAAGTGGAAGTCGTCACTGTCCTGTTTGAAGATAAACCTTCGCCACAATCTAAAGTCCAGAGTGCTCTGGAGAAGGTTTTCATCAAGGATGTCTCTGTACATTGCTGGATTCATCTTTCCCTCAATCCTAGTCTCCCAGTACCTGCCTCTGAAAAACATCCCCACAGCATGATTCACTGTAGGGATGGTCAGGTGATGATCAGTGTCCCGTTTTCCTTCCAGACATGTTTGCCATTCAGTCCAAAGAGGTCAATCTTTTTTTCTCATGATCTGAGAGTCCTTTAGGTGCCTTTTGGGAAAACTCCAGGTGGGCTGTCATGTGCCTTTTATTTGAGGAGTGGCTTCCCTCTGGCCACTCTACCATATACAGGCCTGATTAGTGGAGTGTTATAGAGATTGTTGTTCTTCTGGAAGGTTCTGCTCTCTCCACAGAAAAAAGGCTGGAGCTCTGTCAGGGTGAGACTGGGCGACCCACTCTAGGAAGTGTCCTTCTGGTTCCAAAGGTCATCCATTCATGGATGATGGAGGCTACAGTGCACATTGGAACCTTCAATGCTGCAGACATTTTTCTGTACCCTACCCCAGATCTGTGCCTCGATTATAATCCTGTCTCAAAGGTCTACCGAGAATTCCTTGGACTTCCTGGATTGGTTTGTGCTTTGACATGCACTGTTAACTGTGGGACCTGCTATAGACAGGTGTGCGCCTTTCCAAATCATGTCCAGTCGACTGAATTTAGTCGACTGGACTCCATCCCTAAGATTATTCTACAACTTCATTGATCAGTGGAAACGGGATGCACCCGAGCTTAATTTTGAGTGTCATGGCAAAGAATGTGATTTTTTTTTTATAAATTTGCAAAGATTTCAAACCAACCTCTTTTCATGTTGTCATTATGGGGTATTTAGTGTGTGTGTGTGTGTGTGTGTGTATATATATATATATATATATATGTATATATATATATATATATATATGTATATATATATATATATGTATATATATATATATATATATATATATATATATATATATAAATAATGGTCCATAATTGAGACATGTTGTCTTTTACACAATATAATCTTGGGTTCTTCCATCACACTGCTTGCACTTGGTGATTCCACTCCCCTCTGGATATGCACTCGCCAGATAAAGATGCCTTGCACTCTCATGCTCGGCAACAGGGAGAGCCCTCCGACCCATACAGCATCCTGACACAGCACTACACACAGGTGTGTAGTGCTGCGTCGGGATGCTGTGTGGATCAGAGCATTCTCCTCCTTTGTAGTGCAGGCTGAGCGCAACAAACATGCCGGGTGGTATCCATCTTCTCCTCCTTCTCTAGTCTATTGACATCTGTTACACAATTGGAGATCGGTGGATGTTTAACCCTGTGAGAGTTGATGCTGTTATTGGGTATGAGAGTGCAAGGCATTTGGTGAGTGCATATCTAGAGGGAAGTGGCATCACCAAGTGCTTGCAGTGTGGTGGAAGAACTCCAGTGTCCTTGGTGCAGTGGTGGGACCTCAAGTGTGGGTGTACGGATCTTGTTGGACCATCAGATTTTCATTATGGGGTATTGTTTGTAGAATTTTGAGGAAAATAATGAATTTAATACATTTTGGAATAAGGCTGTTACAGTAAAATGTGGAAAAAGTGAAGCGCTTTGAATACTTCCGGATGCACTGTAGGTGAACCAGCTTTTCGTTCCATTATTCCTCAGTGGTTAAGACGGGTCTTTATTTAAGTTTAGAGTCTTAAGGAATGGGTGCCACCCTTTCCTGTCAAGGCAAATGCTACTAAATCTGTAAGTGCCTCCTGGGCTGTTAAACATCAGGATAATTTTAATCAGATTTGCTTAACTTTTGCCTGATCATCTGTTCATACATTTTCCAAGTTTTACCAAGTGTCTGTTCAGACTTCATTTGATGCCATCGTCGGGCATACGGTCCTCTAGGCAGTTCTTTCTACTTTAGTTTTAAATGTTTTTTGTTTGTTGCTGCATTTGGTCATCCCAAAAGTACTTCCTGTGTCCCTCAATGAATGAGAAAAAAAGGGTTTTTGTACACTTCATAAAATCCTAAAACTCTGTTTGTTTATGATCATGCACTTGGTACTGCATTGCCACAAGACTGAGGCTTGCTGGCAGTAGAAAGGGTTATCGAGAGCTGACCTACTAATTTTTATATATTTTTTTTTTTTGCCAGTGTCAAATCCTCTTTTAGGCAGCAGTATAACTTGAAAGTACAAGCCTTCTGTGTCCATCAGTATACCCCATTTTTTATGGCTACTTTGAAAATCCTATTTTACAGCAAGTACAGAAACCATATTTACTTTCTTGTATAATTAGTCATGACTTGTTCACTTTGACTTGCATACATAACAAAAGAAAATATTTAGTTTTCTTTTAACAGCTGGACCAAAATAATTTTTTCTGTATGATCTCTCCCTAAAACATATTTTATAACGTTCCAATTCCATGTTCGACAAGTTTTCAGTATCTGTCATTTTGTAATAGATTTTTCTTTATTTGCATCTGTAGTTCATACATAAACTGTGTTTTTTTTTTTTTATCCAGGTGTCCTTCAAGAAGACATTGTGCTTGAATCTGAGCGCATGTGGAAGGTTCCTGAGAGGAAAACCAAGGTATATTTTCTGTGAAAATACATTGTACTGTCAGAGCTAAAATTTAAATGAAAAAGTTGTGTGTCAAGGCACAGGGTGGAAGTGGCCTGTTTGAAAGGTATATAAGGCATGCACATGCTCTACATTGTGTCAAAGCTATGATTAAAGCAATAACTGTTTTGATTGCAGTGTGGTATTTTTTTTTTCTCAAAGTAGGTTGTATGATATAGAGGTACAGTATTTGTGCATGCATAATAAAGGAAACTTGTAATGGCCAGATTAAGAGCTGCCATTGCTGACCTCTGCCTGGTTGTCTCAGATCTTAGTTTTTTTTTTATTTTATTTTTTGACCCAGACCGCAAACTATATCAATTTAGTAAGCACTTCGGATGATTTTTAACACACTTTTTTGCATAATTTTGTTAGTGTCTCAAAAGGTAATAAAAGAATTAGGGTGTGCACACAAACATCGAAACTGACTGACTGTGATTGGACACAGCCAGTCACTTTGTAAATAGCCATTTTCATTAGCAATCTGTCACAAAGGTCGTGATCATCAAACAGTATATTATTTACTGGGCCTTCGGGTTTGGCACATTGCAATTGGATAAACAGATTGTTGGGTGGGGCTGTGGAGGACCGAGCTGTTATGGAACATATTGGTATCAATGACAAAATTAAAGGAAGATGGAGAGTCCCGAAAAAATAGAAATTGAGGAGGTGGAATTCTTATGAGTAGAGCTCCAAAGGGATGAAACTAAGGGGAAATTACTGGGTGTATGCTATAGGCCCCCTAACCTGAGGGAGGAGGGGGAGACGGACCTCCTATCACAATTTGGATCAGTAGCAAGGAAGGGAAGTGTTATCATAATGGGGGATTTTAATTATCCAGACATGGACTGGGCGGAAGGAACCACACATTCGTCTAAGGCTCGCCAGTTCCTAATGTCTTGCAGGACAATTTAATTAGTCAGATGGTGGACGCACCAACTAGAAATAAAGCGTTACTAGACCTACTGATTACCAACAATGCAGACCTGATCACGGATGTGGAACTAAGGGGCAATTTATTAAACCAATTGGCTTTAGTATAAATCACACAAATGGGAAACATAAGGGCAATACATAGACACTGAATTTCAAGAGCCAACTTCCCTAAACTACAAACCTTGCTAGAAGGTATAAATTGTGATAAAATCTTAGGAACAAAACACTGAGGAGAGATGGGTTTGCTTTAAGAGCATATTAAATAAGGGTATGAGACAGTGCATCCCATTGGGAAATAAATTTAAAAGAGCGAACAAAAGTCCTGGATGGCTTAACTTGTAAAAATGCATATAAAGGCAAAGGAGCTTAAAAAAAAAATACAAGGTTGAGGGATCATCATTCAGACTTTACAAATAATGCAACAAGAAATGTAAGGGTGCAATTAGGGCAGCTAAGATGGAACATGAAAGACATAGTGGAGGAGAGCAAAAAAAAATCTCAAGAAATTCTCTAAGTATATAAACAGTAAAAAAAGAGGACAGACCATATTGGCCCCATAAAGAATGCGAAAGGAAATCTGGTTACAAAAGATGAGGAGATGGCGAAGGTATTGAATTTATTCTTCTCCTCAGTCTTCACGAGGAAATAGGGGCTTCAGTAACCAAAACAGTGGTGTTTATACTCATGACACCTCACAGGAAGCACCCTCATGGCTAACAAAGAAATCTCAGCAAATAATAGTGGGAAAAAAAATATGCCGACGATTATGCCGACTGGGCCGCCCCAGGCCCTTAATGCTTATGCATATACATTTGTTTTTATTTTTGTAACTGCGGATGAGAAATCCCCTCCCACAGCATTGGTCGTACAGCACACCCTGCTGCTGTCAGAGTAAACAGATCAGTGCTGCAACGGAGTGGCATCCCTGCAAAGCAAATGACAATTAATAAAATAAATTTAAGAACCAAACAATAAAACGATAATAATTTTGTAAAATTGTAAAGAATAAGGCGCTATACATCTTCATGTGAAAGACTAGCACAAAGAAAAACACTGCATCAAACTTGAATGTGCGCTTAAATGAAAAAATAAGCAAGCATAAAGTCCATAAGTGAATAAATCCCAACACCAAAACGGAATGCTCTGAGATAAAACTTCTAGATCTTTCACCACGAGTGCTCACTATAAAGATGGCCCCTCACCAGAGCTTTTTGACCCCCCTTTTACAGGACGGTAAAACGCTTTGGGAACACCAGATTGGTTCCGCTAATGGCATAAATCCACTTCAATGGCCACTCGGAAAGGGGCTAGAATGTAAAAATGACTCCACAGGACACACGGATAAAAGTCTCATGTTGTAGTCATTTTTTAATAAAGTAAAAACGGCAGCAATAATGGCAGTTACACTCACATGTTGTAGTGCCCGGCCTGGCACTAGGTGTAAACAGCGTGTGAGAGTCAGCTGACCCCTGGGGGTGACGTGCGTTCCACGTCTCATTCGGAAGGGCAAAGCCTGATGTGGGGTATCAAATATGGACCCGGAAATTATGAATCATCTGCTCCAACATATAGATTGGCGCCGTTTTTTTTTTTTGGTATATATTTTCGCAACAATTATTTTGCGATTTCATTTTTTTGTAACCAGAGATGAGATTTTAGAGACAATCTGGTCTCTGGTATCCTCTGGCCAGCGCCCACCATATCGTTTCTCAGGTTCACTAATAAAAACGGTAAGCCAGAGAGGGAAAGCCAGTTTCTGGCTAAATTTTTCTTAAAACACTTGCAAACCACAACATGTGTGTGTGTGTATATGGTCCAGCCTCTGCATGCAAAATGGCTTATTTATAGTTACATAGTTTATCACGTTGAAAAATTTGTGTTTGTGTGTTTTTATATTTTTATTTTTTTTAACATTTCTCAGAGCCCTATATATTCTGCTTCCTGAGGAAGAATTCTAAACGTTTTTTAAAGCTGTTGAAACTCAGCTACTACTACTTCCTGAGGGAGTTCGTTTCACGTTTTTACTGCTCAAACTGTTAACAAACCCTTTACTATAATATAAGAGCTGGAAAATTGTGATCTAAACATTCTCGGGAACCTGTCCTAGATAGTTTAGACTAGTAGAAAAAAAATGTGTTATTATTCAGGAGACACAGGGTTAAAGCCTAAGCAGCAAAAAACAGAAAAACTAGCACAAGGGACATTACTTGGTCAGTAGAATGTGTCCCTTTTGCTGATACTACTTATTCTTTATTAGTAATCCTCCTCCCCTAAAATCTTTCAGTGTTGCGGGGGTTAATACAGCTAAGGAGCTGTCACAGCCTTTCATCCAGAGAGCCCATCTATACCCTCCCTTTTAGCCTAGCTGTTCCATTTGTAGAAGCCATACTACAGCTTCTATAAAATTATTATTATGCACAATTTATATAGCGCCAACAGTTTACACAGCGCTTTAAATGAAATGGTATCTCTGAAAGGAGGGGGCAGAGCTATCAATCATCTGCCTGCTCCCCTATTTATAGATAATGTTCCATTTATCGAAGCTGCAGTACGAGTTCTTTGCATGGAGCAGCTCGGTAGAAAGGTCAGACTCTGTTGATGAGAGACTGTGACAGTCCCTTATGCAGGCCGTAGATGTTGTACATTTCTTTCCTGCAACCACGGCTTGCAGGAAAGAAATTTGCATGATTTCTCCATCAACATAAACCGTGCTGAAGGGACACCCTTCTGCTAAGAAATAGTACAATTGAAGACAATGATTATTGCTAGTGGCTATAGCAGTGGCTAGCAATAATGGCAAGTAAATCCGGAAAGCTGGTTGTACCCAAGTTGATTGATAGCCTTGGTACATTCAGCCTGCCCATACACGCATGAGATTTGAACAGTCTATGGCCAGCCTTAGTTTTAGCAACCCCCCCTGCATTGAAAAATTACAATAACTGAGATGATGGGGGGGGGGGGGGCAGGATGGAGAAGGATTGCTAATATAAGAATCGGCATAAAGAGCATTTCCTTCTGACTTTACATTTTTGTCCCTTGTGCTGATTTTTCAGTTTTTACTTTTGGCTGCACTTAACTTAATTTTAAGACACTAGAGTGAATATTTTTGCTTCAGGATATTAGGCACTAGCAAAAAAAACTATTATTCAGCCAGATGTACAACTCCTCCCACCATGCTCTAGTTTCTTTGCTGGTGCCATAAACCTAGTACACACGGCCGAAAGTCAGGCTGCTATCTGCCAGTTCAATAGAAACTGTCTGACATTTGGCATGTGTGTACTGCCGCCAGTTGGAAAGGCCGGCTTCTGTCAATGGGGCATGACCAAAAAAGGTCTGCCAATCCACTCCTGATCCATTGGATGAGAGCTCTAACCAGAGTCTTCTGGTTGGGGGGGGGCGTCCCCCCTGTCAGAACACAGCATGCTAGATCTCTCTACTAACATTGCATGGTTAGTACAGCGACTCCTCCAGAGCCATCAGGGTTGTTTTTTTTCCAGCCCGGTTGGGTTAAACAATAAAAACCTATTGGGCTCCATGTATACTGGCAGCTCCTAAACTTGAGAAGCAAAACCCTTTCTACAGACAACTATTTTTATCAAAATCGCCTTGTTCTGCATCAATATCCCTCATTTACTGCAGAGCCAGAGAGCTCATTTATTCTGTTTATGGGATTAGCTGATCCATGGCATATCCTTGGAGGCCATACCCAGGTACCCCCCCATCATTCTGGAAAAGCTGCGCTGACCTGTAAATGTGACCCTATGCTCTGCTGTGGGTGCTATCCAAGACACCTGCTGTTGTACGGTTTGTCAACAGTAGAGCACTTTACAGGCCCTGAAGACTCTTTTAGAAAGTATGCCTACTGGAATGGGTGAAGACAGTCTGGATGGGGCACCCTACCTGGAACCCTTTAGTTAGTCTGCACTGTGGGGACTGCAGGGCATCTTTCAGACCATCGCTGCAGTAAGTTACAGGCATTGCCCTTAAAGGGAGCCTGGTGTTTGCTTTGTACCACTGCTCCAGTTCCACGTCAGTAGAGGTTACTACCAGAGATCTCTTTAAAGCACTTATGGTTGGTGGCAGGGACAGGGTCCGGCACCATCTTTGGGCGCCTACCCTTTTGGGTCTGCATGGGCCATTTTGAAATTGGTGCCCAGCACATGCTCTGTTAAACCTGCATGAGTCTTCCTTGTGTTGCCACACTGCCCGTGCATGCACCACTCCCTGCGTGTGCCTGTGTACCCTCTTAGCCATTGCACCTTCTAAGCTGCACCACAGCCATGATCTCTGCAGAACAATAATCCACAGACTCTCGGCTGCCTGATGGTTATGAGGTCACATATAGCCAGATATCATCCTTCCCTTCTCCTGCTATTCGTCTGTGACTACCCCTTGTGGGGCCTTCACATTTGCACTTGGAAGTATGGCAGATCATAGGCACAGAGGGAGTAGTCCTGTGGACCCTTTCCGCTCCCAATCCACTATTAACTGAGTAGGCTTTTATCATTGCTGCCCAAAGGTTTGGCACCAACAGCCATTTGTCCCCGGCTAGGGTTTTCGTGCTCTTTGGCATTCCTTGCACACATTTGCCTCAGCAGAAAAAAAGGCTAGGCATCAGATGCAAAAGGTTGTTTCGTTCATGGACGGACACAGCACTCTCTTGACAAAGTGGGTATTCAAAAAAACTGGGGGTGGTCCCTCTAGGTACAGCCCCTCTCCCTGCACCATGCAGCTCAGTTTTTTTTTCTGCCTAGTGTAGAAATTGGACATGGCTCCCTTCGGGCCCATGAGGTCTGGAGTTTTTTCAAATGTTTCGTTTTTTTCTTTTGTTCCTTTCTTGTTCCTGTGATCTACTAGCAACTACCGATTGGGTGACGGGCTGGATCCCAGATCCTTGTAGTCTCCCCTGTGTCGGCCTTTAGCTACACGCTGCGCTGTCCACATCATGCCCCGTGCCTCCGGGGTACACATATGACCGGGCTCTATGTTCAAGTCAGTGTGCCTGGCCGACCGTCACCTCCGTCGCTAAGTGCGGAAGATGAGCTGTCAGGGATGCTTCCAGCAGGTCTGCACAGGAGGGGTAAGTAAAGTAATTCCTGCTTCGGTGGGGGGACATGGCTGGACATCCTAGAGTGGCTGTTTAGAGGGGTTTCCACCTTCCTTCTCTCGGCTCCTCCTCCCTCCCTCCTCCCTATACTGGCTTTGTGACTGAGGTTCCGCCTGTGGGGGCTTCATCCGATCATGGGGGCTGCTCTGTCCGTCTCCTGGGGGGTTCATTTGGCTGTTCCCTGTGGGGGGGGGGTCCTCTGTGGGGTCCCTGTGTTTTTTTTTTTTTTGCGGCCTACTATGTGGTTTCTATCTTTTACATGCATCCGGCGGCCATATTGGCAGCGCCCGGTGCCGCTTTGGCCTCTAGTGCTTCTCTGCGGCCATTTACTTGTGGCCGCACGCCTTTTTCCACAGGATGACTCGGCCGTCATTTTGACAGTGGTTTTGGCCTCTAGTGCCTGGTTTCGTGGCGTGAACGGCAGACACAAACACCACAGGGGGATGGCAGGCTGTGCGGTACCATTTTTTTTCTTCGGGTGGTGAGTCCTCTAGGTGAATCCCTTTTTTCCTTGCGGCAGCTAGAAGGGTGAACAGTGTTTTCTGTCCCTTTTGGGTTCCGCAAGCCGGTCCGCGCTGCCAAGGTGTTAACTTGTGTTTATCTTTAAAAGCTCTTATACAAGGATTGGGAAAAACTACAGGAGGGTTTTTCTGCCTCCAAAAATGTGGCGGTCCGGTACCCCTTTGAGGAGAGATTCCAGAAGAAATGCATCTCTCCTCCGGTGGTGGACCCCCCGGTGTCCAGACTTCACAGGGTAATTACGATTCCCGTGGAAGGGGCCCCTGCCTTCAAGGACCCTGCAGACAAGAAGGCTGAGGCAATCGCCCGCTACCTATACACGGTGGTGGGCTCAGCAGTGCGTCCAGCAGTGACTGGGGCTGTGGTGTCTCAAACTCTGACTGAGTGGGCTAAGATACCGCTCCAGGGGTTAAAGGCTCGTCGGGCACCTCTGGATGAGGTGGCCTTGGCCAACCAGCTAGTGCAGGGCCTCAAATTTGTTTACGAATCTGACCTGGATACTTTTCCTTTGCTGTCCAGGGCCTTGGTCTATGCGTTGGTGTTGCGCCGCTTGATCTGGCTAAAGTGTTGGTCGGCGGACCGATCTTCCAAGAAGGCCCTGATGGATTTGCCTTTTAAGGGCCACAGGCTTTTTGGTGCTTCTCTTGATATATAGAATCCAAAAAGTCAGGAGCCACGCCGTAGGCAAGGCCCCTCCTTCACCGCGCATAAGCATTTTTTTCGTCTGCTCAGGGTTGTAGGTGAACGCTCCCAGGACGACAAAGCACCTGCTGAGGGTCAGAAACGGCCCTGGTTTCGCAGGTTTCTGATCTCTGAGCGGTGGGTTTGCGAGGTGGTTTCCTAGTGCCAAAGAAGGACAGGGTCTGTCCTATCCTAGATCTCAAAGCTCTCAATTGCTTTGTGAGAGTGCAAAGATTCAGGATGGAGTCAATTCGCTCTGTTGTCGCAGCTCTCCATCCGGGGGACTTTCTGGCGTCCTTGGACATCGAGGACGCTTATTTGCATGTCCCAATCTGTACCAGACATCAGAGATTTCTGTGGTTTGCGGTTGGAGAGGATCACTATCAGTTGGTGGCTCTCCCCTTCGGCCCAGGGTGTTTACCAAGGTGCTGGCTCAGATTTTGGCCCTGCTAAGACGGCGTGGCATCGCTATTGTGGGCTACTTGGACGACCTGCTTCTGAGGGCCACTTTAAGCTCAGAATTAGAGGATGGTGTGTCTATAGCCTGTCAGACCTTTTGAGACTTTGGTTGGGTGTTGAACACCCAGAAGTCGGTATTGGCCCCGACTCAACGCTTGAAATACCTGGGGTTGATTCTGGATTTTTCAGTGGCGAGGGTGTTTCTCCCGGTGGACAAACTGCAGTCTCTTCGGACGGCGATGCAGTGGCTGACTTCCCAAAAATGGGCGTCACTCTGTTTTTGCATGCGGGTCCTGGGTCTCATGGTTGCCTCCTTTGAGGCGGTGCCGTATGCTTAATCTCACACTCGAGTGCTGCAGAAAGAGATTCTGCTCAGATGGGACAAGAGTCTTTCATCCCTGGATCATCAAGTCCGAGTGAGCCACTGGGTCAGGTCCTCCCTGGTGTGGTGGCTGACATCACTGGCTCTTCTGTCCAGGAAGTCGTTCCTCCCCTTTCACTGGACGGTGATCACGACGGACGCTAGTCTTACTGTCTGGGGGTCCAGTCGGCCCAGGAATCCCGCCTGCCGATCAATGTCCTTGAACTCCAGGTGATTAAGCTTTGCCTCTTTGCGTGGTCTGAGACAGCAGGGACGCCTGGCAGCTTCAGAGGTCGCTCACATCCGAGCCCTGTCGGCCATATACATTTCGGGCGTGGAAAACTGGCAGGCGTACTACCTGAGTCATCAGATGCTGGACCGGGGAGAATGGTCTCTATACCCGGATGTGTTTTACCTCATCTGCCAGAGATGGGGAAACGCCTGACGTGGATCTCATGGCATTTTGTCTCAATTCGAAGGTTTTGAGGTTTGAGGCCAGATCAAGGGACCCCTGGGCAGACACGACAGATGCGTTGGTGGCACCGTAGGGCTTGTATCGGCTGCTTTTATGCCTTTCCTCCTCTAAAATTTCTTCCACATCTGCTTCGCAGGGTGGAGGTCGAAGGGATTCCAATGATCCTAGTGGCTCCAGATTGGCCTCGGCATCCCTGGTACGCCGGTGGTGGTGGACGTTCCCTGGTGTCTACCGCTGCGAGAGGACCTTCTGGCGCAAGGTCCCATACTTCATCATGCTTTGCAGTCGCTGGTTTTAACGGCCTGGCTGTTGAAAGCCAGGTGTTGAATGACCGAGGCCTGTCGGATTCAGTAATTTTTCCATGTTGAGGACGCGGAAATCGGCTTCCAGGAAGATTTACCATCGCACGTGGAAGGCTTGCATCTCTCTGTGTGAAGAGATGGGATGGTGTCCACGTACCTATTTGGTTTCCAGGGTCCTGCTGTTCTTACAGCAAGGGGTGGACCAAAGGCTTGATTTTAGTATGATTAAGGGGCAGATTTCTGCCTTGGCTGTCTTTTTTTTCAGGGACCCTTGGCGGCTCACTCACTAGTGAGTGCGTTTGTGCAGGGCATGTGGTCCCTCCAATCTGTCGTCCTCTTCCTCCGTGGGACCTGAATTATCTTTAACCATTTCTAGGTGGATCAGGCAGATCGTGATCCAGGCTTATGCCCTAAAGGGACAGGCGCCCCCTTTCCTGAAACGGCGCATTTGACCAGGGCAATAGGTGCCTCCTTGGGCTTTCCGACACCAAGCGTCCATTTCCCAGGTGTGTAAGGTGGCGACTTGGTCATCCGTTCACACTTTCACAAAATTTTACAAGGTTGATGTGAGTGCATCTTCGGATGCTTCCTTCGGCTGCAAAGGTTTTGCAGGCGGATATTTAAAGGTTGCAGCTCCTCCGTTGAGCTCTGGTTCCTTTTGGGGTGAATATATTGTTTTTTGGAATTTACAGTCTAAACTTGAATGCCTCTTCTTTGTCAGTAACTTTGTTAGTGTGGACGACATTGCATGGCAGTCTCCATTATTTTGTTAAGAATAGATTTCCATTAAGATGCAGAACATATACAATATATATATATATATCTGTGGGTGTTGTCACAGATGGGAGATACATTTCTGCCTTGTTGTTTAGACAATTCACCAATTATTATCAGGCGTCGGCTGCAGAAGTAGCCAGAAAGGTTTAGGGGCATTGGAAAACTTCAGCTGTTCAGAATGAGGCAATTAGGCCTCTATAAGCAATCCAGAGGATTACTACTGATTGCTGCATCATGAGGCTTTTTGAGTGAGGCTGGGTTCACACTACTACACTACTTTGATCCTACTTTGCTCTGTGTTCAATGTTTCCCTATGAGAGCGTCTTGTAGCGTCCTACACAAGTCGGTCCGACTTTGAAAATGCTCCCTGTACTACTTTTGGTCCTACATTGATCCTACTTCAGGCCCATTGAATAGCATTGAAGTTGGACCAAAGTAGTATCCTGTTCATGAAAGTAGGATGGATGTAGGACCAATGTAGGATAAATGTAGGACCAATGTAGCAGAGCAAAGTAGGATGAAAGTAGTGTAGTAGTGTGAACCCAGCCTGAAGGAGAGCAGTGAACAGAAATACTTCTGAAGAGGTGAGTTGCTGTTGATTTTTCTGTGTGATAAAAATCAAAAGGACTATTTGTTTTCTGCTATATGACCAGCAGTGTCTGCCTTGCACTAGGCTGTGCCAGACTCCATAGATAGGTTCCTGTGTGGTGAAGGTAGACGCCCCAAGTGGCCAGGGTTTATTTTAGGTTTGATTTTGTTTATGCTGTTTGGATGCTTGCAATTGTTTCCAGCAAGATGGAAGAATAAACCAAATTCTTTGTTTTCAACCGTCTTCGGCTGTTTCTCTGTATTGTTCAGTGTGTAGTGAACCCATCCAGGGGGTCACACACCCCCGCTACCGAGCTAACCCCTTACTATATATATATATATATATATATATATATATATATATATATATATATATATATATATATATATATATATATATATATATATATATATATATATATATATATCCTTGCGAAAGTATTCGGCCCCCTTGAACTTTGCGACCTTTTGCCACATTTCAGGCTTCAAACATAAAGATATAAAACTGTAATTTCTTTTGAAGAATCAACAAGTGGGACACAATCATGAAGTGGAACGAAATTTATTGGATATTTCAAACTTTAACAAATAAAAAACTGAAAAATTGGGTGTGCAAAATTATTCAGCCCCTTTACTTTCAGTGCAGCAAACTCTCTCCAGAAGTTCACTGAGGATCTCTGAATGATCCAATGTTGACCTAAATGATCCAATGTTGACCTAAATGACTAATGATGATAAATAGAATCCACCTGTGTGTAATCAAGTCTCTGTATAAATGCACCTGCACTGTGATAGTCTCAGAGGTACGTTTAAAGCGCAGAGAGCATCATGAAGAACAAGGAACACACCAGGCAGGTCCGAGATACTGTTGTGGAGAAGTTTAAAGCCGGATTTGGATACAAAAAGATTTCCCAAGCTTTAAACATCCCAAGGAGCACTATGCAAGCCATAATATTGAAATGGAAGGAGTATCGGACCACTGCAAATCTACGAAGACCTGGCCGTCCCTCTAAACTTTCAGCTCATACAAGGAGAAGACTGATCAGAGATGCAGCCAAGAGGCCCATGATCACTCTGGATGAACTGCAGAGATCTACAGCTGAGGTAGGAGACTCTGTCCATAGGACAACAGTCAGTCGTATACTGCACAAATCTGGCCTTTATGGAAGAGTGGCAAGAAGAAAGCCATTTCTTAAAGATATCCATAAAAAGTGTTGTTTAAAGTTTGCCACAAGCCACCTGGGAGACACACCAAACATGTGGAAGAAGGTGCTCTGGTCAGATGAAACCAAAATCAAACTTTTTGGCAACAATGCAAAACGTTATGTTTGGCGTAAAAGCAACACAGCTCATCACCCTGAACACACCATCCCCACTGTCAAACATGGTGGTATCAGCATCATGGTTTGGGCCTGCTTTTCTTCAGCAGGGACAGGGAAGATGGTTAAAATTGATGGGAAGATGGATGGAGCCAAATACAGGACCATTCTGGAAGAAAACCTGATGGAGTCTGCAAAAGACCTGAGACTGGGACGGAGATTTGTCTTCCAACAAGACAATGATCCAAAACATAAAGCAAAATCTACAATGGAATGGTTCACAAATAAACATATCCAGGTGTTAGAATGGCCATGTCAAAGTCCAGACCTGAATCCAATAGAGAATCTGTGGAAAGAACTGAAAACTGTTGTTCACAAACTCTCTCCATCCAACCTCACTGAGCTCGAGCTGTTTTGCAAGGAGGAATGGGCAAAAATGTCAGTCTCTCGATGTGCAAAACTGATAGACATACCCCAAGCGACTTACAGCTGTAATCGAAGCAAAAGGTGGTGCTACAAAGTATTAACTTAAGGGGGCTGAATAATTTTGCACGCCCAATTTTTCAGTTTTTTTAGTTGTTAAAGTTTGGAATATCCAATAAATTTCGTTCCACTTCATGATTGTGTCCCACTTGTTGATTCTTCAAAAAAAAATAGTTTTATATCTGTTTGAAGCCTGAAATGTGGCAAAAGTTAGTAAAGTTCAAGGGGGCCGAATACTTTCTCAAGGCACTGTATATAGAGAATATCTATCTATATCGGTGTATATTAATGTATCTGTTCAAAGTGATATTTTTTCAAAAACTTTTATAGAATTTCGTTTTTGCTGTCAGTTAACACACACTGGTACCATATAAAAAGTACATTTTTATCTAAACGTGTTATTGTTGCTTTTGTAGTCCTTCCCTAAACCACTGGACATGAAGATGAAGTTTGTCTGTGGACAATGTTTGCGAAATGGGAGAGAGATTGAGGCAGATCGTGATGAAAAATACTGTACAGCGAAAGCAAGACATAGGTATGTAACCAGCCTCTTCACAACTGTGTTAAAATAGAATCCACAGAGTGCAGGGGTTCAAAAGGATTAACTCTGTAATGTTAATCTTATTTTATTGTGCTTAAACTATTTTAATGTATTACATTTTAAAAAATTAAGGGTTATTGCTACTTTTTAGCTCTACATAGTGTGGTGTTGAAATACAGTAAATACCACAAAACACGCTGTTCTGAGGAAGCCCATTCATTATTTGTATTTATTTTTTAAATGACCCAATTCCCTCATTTATAAACTCAATGTGGATATGGGAATCCTTCTCTCTGAATTATTGTACTCTGGCAGTTGAGAGATTTCCCTGCCGGTGGTAAAAACTTGACATCGAGGTTCATCAGCGGATCAACTTCTGTACAACCATTCTACCCATACATGGATCTGCTGGAGAGGCCATATTTTGATCTGTATTGCCAGCTTAACCACTTAAGGACCGCCTCCTGCAAATATACGTCGGCAGAATGGCACGGCTGGGAACAAGCACGTACAGGTACGTCCTCTTTAAGTGCGCCCGCGACCCGGTCCGAAGCTCCATGGGACCCGCGGACCCGATCGCCACTGGAGTCCCGCGATCAGTCCCTGGAGCTGAAGAACGGGGAGAGCTGTGTGTAAACACAGCTTCCCTGTTCTTCACTGTGGCGCTGTTATTGATTGTGTGTTCCCTGTTATAGGGAAACACGATCAATGACGTCACACGTCCAGCCCCCCTACAGTTAGAAACACAGATGAGGTCACACTTAACCCCTTCAGCGCCCCCTAGTGGTTAACTCCCAAACTGCAATTGTCATTTTCACAGTAAACAATGCATTTTTAATGCATTTTTTGCTGTGAAAATGACAATGGTCCCAAAAATGTGTCAAAATTGTCCGACGTGTCCGCCATAATGTCGCAGTCAATGATCGCCGCCATTAGTAGTAAAAAAATAAAAATGCAATAAAATTATCCCCTATTTTGTAAACGCTATAAATTTTGCGCAAAACAATCGATAAACGCTTATTGCGTTTTTTTGTTTTTTTTTTACCAACAGTAGGTAGAAGAATACGTATCGGCCTAAACTGAGGAAAAAAACTTTTTTTTATTTATTTTTGGGTGATATTTATTATAGCAAAAAGTAATATATATAGAATTTTTTTTTAAATTGTTGCTCTATTTTTGTTTATAGCGCAAAAAATTAAAACCGCAGAGATGATCAAATGCCACCAAAAGAAAGCTATATTTGTGGGGAAAAAAGGACACCAATTTTGTTTGGAAGCCACTTCGCACGACGGCGCAATTATCAGTTAAAGCGACGCAGTGCCGAATCGCAAAAACTGGCCGGGTCCTTTACCTGCCTAAAGGTCCGGGTCTTAAGTGGTTAAATGCAGTCTTAATCATGTAAATCATCTGCAGAGAAGACTTCCTCGCCAGTAGCTTTGGAGTGTAAAAGTGGGGCATTACTCTCACTAGTTAAGTCGTTTCTAGGACTTTTCCCTTGCAGCCTGTCCAAGGGATTACGCCTCCTATAGACTGAAAGCAGAAAAACATTTTAGAAAGAGCACTCACGCCCTTATAAGCTCAGTACACAGAGGAACGAGAATGGTTTACAGATTTCGCCTGATTGATCTATCTGGGCCTGCTATGATGCATCATGGAAATTACTGGTAATAAGTAATATAGTACTTTCACCTATTTTCCATGTTAGCCGAACAACTTTTTATCTTGAAATTGGCCTTTAAGAAAAATATAAAAGTGGAGATTTTGTGCCTAAAAAGCATTCTGAATTATAGGACACACTGTAGAACATGAGATCTAGATACCTTGATATGTTTTTAGGATTGTGGGTTAAATGATCATATAGTGTTCAATATTTATTTGCACGATACCTCCTAAGAAGATTTGTTTACTGCTACCTGCTTTTTCCTAATCTTACAGTGCAGGACACATGCTCCTTTAAGTTTTGGCCATGTAATATATGCTGCCACCTTTGGTGAGGACGCTGGCAAAAAAGTTGTTAGGACAGCCCATATAACCCCCTCCCAGTCCCATTAATCAAAATTTCTCTTATCGTCCATGGACGGACACGGCTCCTTAAATCTTGACAAGCAGGTTATGTTCCCTGTTTACAGGAGAGGACTAGGCAGAAACATGTTAGATAATTAAATACATGTTACATTAACAGAGATGAAACAGCCCCGGAAATCCTCCACCTTCTTAAATGACTGCCTCTTACCGAAAGGGAAGATCCCAACCAGAGATCTTCTGTTGGTGTGTGGCTTTCTAACCCAGCCTAGGGGTCTATGTAGCAGGATATCGTTTCTCCGGTATCCAATAGATCTCCCACCGCTCACAGATTGTCAGATGTGATTACAACCAGGTGAGGAAGGAAAGAAGGCTGACATAGCGTAATCCAGTAAACATTTTAATGTAAAAAATATAGATAAAATCGCACTTACAATATGAAGATAAAAAATTGCATGTGAAAGTTTGTGGCCGGCTAACACAGCCCGTTCACTCCGGGACTCTGTATGTAGTGATGACGTCAGCACGCCGCTTCACGGTGTACATTTCCAGTTATCAAACCACTATCTGATGCGTCCTTTCTTTTGAAAATAGGACATTGATTTGTTCACTTCTTTTCACTGGGACTTATTAGAATATGACACAAATAGGGCAACCTATTTGTTACAGTGATTTCAACACATTAACGGCATGTATCAAATATGTATGCTAGTTGTTTTTTTGTTTGAAATTTCACGTTTATTTGCACAGCTTGTTTTCTCTACATTTGTCATGTGACAACTCTCCCTATTGCGGGAACCCCCGCTTTTATGGATTTGACTGATCCGAAGTACTGACCCGTTCCATGTTTACCACGCTGGGGTCTGACTTGCGGCGGCCTATTGTGGCCACTACTATGGGGTCTCAGTCACTCACGGAGTGAGCATTTTGCACCAGACAGTGGAGGAGCACCGACTCTCTACCGAAGTTATTAGGCTAGCCGACCAGCTGGTCCATTTTTTTATTTTTTCCAGTTTAATACATACATCTGCCTATTTGGCATCCATTACACATCTATTAAAATACATTATACAACATTATTTCCTTCACATGATATCCCAATGTGCTACTTCCTTTTCCTTTTTTTTTTTCTTTCTTTTTCCTCCAACCCCCTCCCCTCCCTGTCCTCTGCACTCTACATTAAGAATCTATCCGTCACCAATTTTGGTGGTGCAACACTTGGAGTGCCAGATCTCCTCAAATTTACCCACTGCTTTCCTACGTTTATATGCCAGGTGTTCTCTACCTAACAGGGAGTTGACACACGCAATCCATTGCTTCCCTGTGGGGACCCCGGGGGCCATCCAGTAGATGAGCTTTCTTGCCAGGTACAGCAACCTTGTTATAATGTACTTCCCTTTTGTATACTCTCCAGGGTCAATGATCCCTAGCAAGTATACCTGAGGGTCCAGTGGAACTGGTACCTGCGCTGCTCTGGTAATCCCCTGTGATACTTCCTCCCAGTACCTATGTAGCTTTGGGCATCTCCAGATTAAATGTATGAAGTCCCCTTGCTGGACTTTGCACTTTGGGCACGTAAGGGTATCCCTTCTTCCCCATTGATGTAATTGTGGCGCTGTTCTATAGGCTCTGTGTAAAATAAAAAGTTGTGATAATTTGTAAAACGCTGATACGGACACCACCGGAACAGATTCAAGTGCCCTTTCCCACTGTTCCTCGTTTATCTCCCCAAAGTCTTCTACCCATTTCCTACGACTTCTGAGGGCAGCATGGTTCTGTATTTTTATAAGCAGTCCTCATATATTTTTGTTATCAGTCCTCTCCGAGCTTCTGCTTGCAAAACCGCAATCATCAAAGGTGACGGTGATATTACCACCAGCGATCGTGTTTGTTGTTTCTGTAAAGCATGCCGAAGCTGGAGATACTGATAAAAACCCTGCGGTGCTAATTGGTATTCCCTGCATAACTGTGCATATGTTTTCAGTACCTCGCCTTCATATAACTGCGCAAAGAACCAGATTCCCCTCTTTTTCCAGGAGGTGAAACCTGATAATTCCCGCAGCTCTACATATCTGGGATTGTTCCATATTGGAGTAAATGGTAACACCCCCTCTGTCCTCAGGGTCTTCAGTAGCACCCCCCATACCCTTTTGAGAAGGATTCCTGTAGGTGCTGAGTGTGGCATACAAGGCAGATCCATCTTGAGATGAGAGGCTGCCTGCAATGGGGTAGCCGTGCTGGTCATCAAATTTCTGTTCAGGTCCTCCCTTTCTTCCCATCCCACCAGCTGTTGTATCTGAGAGACCAAAAAAATAAGTTTTGGGGTGGGGGACCGCAAGTCCCCCCCTCTCCTTTCCGTGTTGTAATGTAGATAAACTGATCCTAGCTACCTTTTTCTTCCATAACAGCTCCTGCATCTGGGTCTCAATTCTTTTGAACCATTTGTTCGGTATCCACATCGGTGAATTATGGAAAATATATAGGAGTTGTGGGGCCCATATCATTTTTATTAAATTGGCTCTACCTACCACTGATAGAGGGAGTTTGCACCAACTATTGCATTTCTCTCTTTGTTTTGCCAGTAGTCGGCCCAGGTTCAGCCGAAGATATTCAGCTGTATCCGGAGAAACCACCACTCCCAAATAGCAAAAACTACTTGCTATGGTAATCTGCTCTGCTCCTACAGGTAACTGTTCCCTCAACGGATCTATAGGCATTAATATTGATTTGGACCAATTTATATTAAACCCTGAGAAGCCTCCAAATTCTCCTATTATCCCCATTGCTGTTCGCAATGATGCTACCGTGTCTCCCAGATATATAATTGTATCATCTGCATATAAGGAAATTTTCTTCCCTCTGACCCCTGCAAAACCCAACCACCTCCGGAGTAGTTCTAAACAATATCAGGGGCTCGATTGCCAAAGCGAACAGCAATGGGGACAATGGGCATCCCTGACGGGTGCCTCTATGTACCTCAAATGGGGGGGAGAGGTTATTGTTGATTCAAAGTCTAGCTCTAGGTTTGGAATAAAGCACTTTTACCCATGCAATAAACCTCCTCCCCAATCCAAACCTGGTCAATATTTCAAAGAGGGAGGGCCACTCCACACTATCGAACACTTTGGTGGCATCCAATGACAGAATAGCCCTACCCCCAGGGTTATCCACCAGGACCTGTAAGTTCATATAAAGTCTTCTTATATTATCAGCCGTTGACCGGTTGGGTATAAAGCCAGACTGGTCACGATGTACCAGCCTGCCTATAACCTGAGATAGCCTCTTAGCCAGAATTTTTGCTAAAAGCTTGACATCCGTATTTAATAAAGAAATTGGACGGTATGAATCTCGAGAGAGCTTATCCTTCCCTGGTTTGGGAAGTAATATAATTATGGCCTCTAGCATGCTATCGGGCTAAGTTCCCGTATCCTCAGCCTCGGATAATGCTTCCAACAAAGGCTGTAACATAACCTCCTCATATTGAGATTATACCTCCACTGGCAATCCATCTGGGCCTGGGGATTTGTTGCGTGGCCCCTTCCAAGGCTTCCTTCAGTTCTGCCAATGTGATAGGTAAGTTTAGTATCTCCCTATCTTCCTCCGACAGTTGGGGCATGGGGCAACCTTGGAGAAACGAGATCATCTTCGAATTTACAGTATTAGTTTTTGAGGAATATAGCTCCCTATAAAACTCGTAAAAATCCTTTAAGATATCAAAGCTAGTTGTGTGGGTCTCCCCCGACTCGACCCTTATAGCCAGAATATTAGAAGAATCTCGTTGTTCCCTAGCTACCAGTGCCAGAATGTGTCCCGTGTTTTCCCCTTCCTCAAAGTGACTCTGTTGGTGGAAATATCTCCTATTCTCCGCTGCCGACAACAGTACCGAGTTGTACAAAGATTGTGCCTCCACCCAAGAATCCTGGTTACTTTGAGAGGGATCTGCTATCAAAGCTTGTTCTCTGTTTTTCATGTCATCCCGGACTTTATCCTCCCATTCCCTAGAGCGGGTCTTAATACCCGAGATTTCCCTAATCAGGCACCCCCTCAAAAATGCTTTTAATGTATCCCAGACCACCCCTGCACTAGCAGTACCCCTATTATGTTGCCAATATTCCTGTAATAATCCTACCGTCCCATCTGGTGATGAGAGCAGGGTTAACCAGAATGGGTTCACTTTCCATAATGGGCGGCCCGATGCTGCAGTGACATCCAGCCTAACCCAAAACGGAGAGTGATCCGACAATAATCTTGGCTCATAGGCCGAGTCTCTTACCCTTTGCATTAATACTTCGTTTCCCAGGCCCAGATCTATTCGAGAAAGTGGCACGAGTAACATCTCTCGTCGCCATGTCTCTCCCTCCAAACATCACGGAGTCCCAGTTCCGCAAGCAATAAGGCAAACGTGGTTTTGCCAGTTAACTGTCCTGTCGCATTAGGTATCAGACATTCTGTCTAATGCCCGATCCAACTAATTATTGAAATCCCCCAATGCAAGCACGTATATTGCAGCGATGATACATATTCGTTTATTAAGTTTGCATAACAGGAAGACATATCTGCCTTCTTCATCCACCTGTTGTTGAATACATTCAAACAAAGTATCTGCAGACACCATTACACTAACCCCTCTAGAATAGGATGAATATGTAGAATGGTATTGCCTCGAAAATTTGCGTGAAATCAACAGGCGGATAGAGTCAGGTCGCAGATGCGTTTCCTGTAGGCATATTATCTGGGGCTGCAACCTATCAAAGTATCTAAACATTGCATTTCTTTTATTTCTATCCCCTAACCCCCTAATATTCCATGTCATCAGTAATACTCCTTTTTTTGTTACATTATTCATTAAAAAGTATCAAAACAAATTATACTTAAGCCAACTAAAATAACAAAGTAAGAAAAACTTACAAAATTGCCCTCTGCTTGACGTGCACTAGTAACGTGCTTTTTACAGTGCATGTACATTAAAGAATAAGTCTGACTATAGTCGTTTTTCCTTGTTCGTGCTCCTGTGCTGACCATGGTGATTTTAATTGTGTTTGTAGATTATTGTCTAATTTTAGTTGATCTTTCCCCCCCTTTTCAGACCCAACCCTCCTCCCTCCTCCCCCCCTCGCCTCCCACCCACCCTCTCCCCATCCCTGGCCCATCTAGGCCTACCCCCAGGGTTGTACCTATGGCCTTCACTACTCTTCACTCTCCTCCACTCCTCTCTCACATACCTCCCTACATCACCCTCACTCATTTACTCCTTTCACACCCCCTCCTCACTCCCCCCCCCCCTTTATTCACTTGTCAATCCTACTTTGGTGCTCCAGTGCGTCTTAAGTGTTTCTTTTTTGTATTAATTTGATTTATTCCACTTCTACTTATTATTTCCTTCTTCCCCTCACCTCCCTAACCTTTTTCTATCATCAACAGTTTTTTGTGCCATCCATACCCTCACGCTGCTACTAAATTGTGCCAATTTGTACATTTTATACATATTATACATTTTGTGCGTTATTCAAAACAAAAAAAAAAGGGGAGGAAGAGAAGAAAAAAAGGGGGCCAGTCCTGTTTTCCGCTTGTCCTGTGCCACCCTAAAAAAAGAAAAGGGGTTTAAAGGTCCTTCTTGTTTTCCTCTAGCCACCTTTCCACATCTCTTGGCGTATCAAACAATTTAGTACCGTCCTTTGCCATTACTCGTAGGCGTGTCGGATAAAGTAACGCATAATCTAATTTATATTGCTGGAGCATACGTTTGACCGGAATAAATTCTCCTCTTTGTCTCTGCAAATCTGGGGAAAAATCCTGATAAAATGAAATTCTTGCCCCATTAAAAAAAATATCTCTTTTCTCTGGCCTTCCGAACGTCACTTTATCAATGTAATTAAACATTTTTAAAAGTAGTGGTCTGGGATATTTATTTACCGGTTGAGGTTTAAAGGGGGTTCGATGTGCCCGCTCAATTCCAAAAAATAGTGTAAAGGATGTTCCCCCGAAAACCTCCTTAAACCATCCCTTCAGGAATGCAATAGTATTGGCTCCCTCGCTCTGTTCCGGCATGCCAAGAATCCTGATGATGTTTCTGCGATTTCTGTTTTCTAATTCGTCAATTCTTGCCGCATGTTTATCTATTTGTTTCTTCATATCAGTGATTACTTGTTTAAGGGGAGATAAATCGTCCTCCACTGTGCCAAGTCTCTCCTCCAACACAGTCATTTTTTCCACTGTCTTACTTACCCTGTCCCCCATTGAAAGAAGCTCGCCCTTAATGCCCTTTAGCTTGGTATCCAGACCCGTTATTGAGTCCCTACAGGCATTAATGGCTTGCAACAGATCCCTCAACGTAGGCTCCTCCTCCTCCCTTCCCTTAGGTGCTCCCTCCATATTGGTCTTGGCTATCTTAGCCGTGGGTTTAGTACTCATAATTTTGGTATTGAGCTTCGCAGCAGTGGATGGACTAACAGATACCCGGCCCCCGCCCTGGCTTTTCCGATCCACTGGCACTCCTGCCTGGGCTGGTTGCTGGGGGTGAGTCCCCTTTGCTGGGGATAGGGTGGTTCGGGCAAAGCGTTCCAGTTTTGCCGTCGCTGCAGCTGCTGCCTGACTTTTTTCGAAAACCGAGTGTTTTTAGTCCCCTCCTGGGGCGGTTGCGCTGCCTGTATCTTAGTAGAGCGAGTGCCTTGAGCTCCTTGACTACCTTCCTGGGTTAGATAGTGCTGGGCTAGTTGCTCCTCTTCTCCATGCTTTTTGACCATATTAATCTCCCAATTTATACTTTAACGCCCCTGCAGTATCCTCTCCTGTTGTATCACCATGGTGTAATTTAATTTCAATGCTATTTAACAGTCCGTTATGGCTTACAACAGAGGCCTCTCTACCGCTATACCGTTTTCTATTGATAACTCCGGAAGGCAAAAAAAAAAAAAAGGAGGCAACTGTTGAAAAATAGATCCTTGACCTGTGATTGATAATGATTTAACGCAAAGATATATGGACCTTATAGGGTACACATTATCACAAGTGTACATTAACTTCCAGGTCCATTCTGATCATATGGGACTAGACGGTGACTCCTCTGTTGTAAGATCGCTTTTTAAAAAATTGTCTTAACAAATCAGGGTATACTCGGCTGAAAACTGCCGTTAGTATAATATTTAGCGCTGGTTGCCTTTCCCACTGATAAACAATATGCCTCCAACTTCAGCCTGCCGAGGGCAGTAAAGTTCTTTGGTGCAAGGATAAGTGAGGGATGGGTATAAGCAGTGTTAGCAGAATCACCAAAGAGTCAATAGATGAACAGATATCGCCCTTACCTGGCATTCAATAGGAGTTTTCTAGCTGTTTTCTAGTTGTCCATCTGCACGAGTACTCTGTGCACACTCCCAATGCCTCCATCACCCCTCACCGGCTCCCGCTCATGCTGTTTGCTGTATGTCTCCAGGATAGAGACACAGACCTCGCTCACAGCTGACTGCGCGATCTCGCGAGAACTCGAGCAGCCCCGCGCTCTGCACCGCCCTCGGCTCACCCGGCTCACCGAAGCCTGTCTCCGTCTGTCTCCGTTCCTGAGTCCGTCCATCCCCGATCCAGATGACCACACCAGGACCTCCTCAGCAGGCGCTCCCCACACCGCTCCACTCTAGCAACCAGCTTCAGTAAGTATCTGTAGAACTTGCAGAACTTGTAGAACTTGCAGGGATCGCAGCGCTTCTGACTTCTCTCTTCCCTCGCCAAGTAATATCAGCGTATTCAGTGTGTGGTGCAGACACCAGCCTCTAACAGTTCTTACAGGGGGCGGGCTGATACAAACTAATACTCCGTTATTCTGGGGATCTTCTTGGGCTAGAGGCCCGTTTTTGGCGCTCCAAAGCCGGCATGGCTTTTCAGACCCGGGGGAGGGGAGTAGAGTGGAGACTCACACACTCATACCAACACGCTCACTCTCACCTCCTGCATCCGGCCACGCCCACGAGAGGGTGATTGTAGGAGCTTGCATTGTCGCTCCCTGTGTCTGCGTGAGTTTCCTCCGGGTCATCCGGCTTCCTCCAAAGGCATGTGTGCATACACCTACATAATATACATACACACTATGTGTGTGTATTATTTAGGAGCAACCCTCCCAGGCCGTCAAAGGCTCAGCTGGGGGACTAATCCGTCCCTGGGTGCGTAAGCAGATCACGCCAGCACCCAAATCCTGCCATTGTAGTAGCCTTCCCTCCCTGTCTCTAGGTGGGAGGGGGGCTTGCAGTTTCACAATTCGGTGAAACCTCCCTGCTCTCCGACCAGTGGGTCTGCGAGGTGGTCTCTTCGGAGTACTGGATAGGGTTTCCTCCTATACACAGAACAAAGTTCTTTCCTCGTGTCTTCCTCTCCCGGCCCGTTGGTCTGCCTTGGGCAGTGTGGGACTTGCTAAGCTGCGGGTTAAATTTACCTTTCCTGCAGGACGAGAGGTTTGGGATTTTCTATGGGCCTCAGGCCCTGAATACCTTTATGAACGTCGGGTAGTTCCGCATGGAATCCATTCTTTCGGTGGTAGCTGCGCTCAATCAGGGGGAAGTCTTGGCGTCCTCGGACATCAGGGACGCATGCATGCATGTTCCATTTTGCGAATGTGAGTGTTTTTTTCTGTGCTTCGTGATGAGAGAGGGTCTCTGTCAGCCTATTGCCCTCCCTTTTGATCTGGCGTCGGCACCATGGGTTTTCAGCGAGGTTTTGTCTCATTGACTACTTGGACGACTTTCTTGTGAGAGCAGCTTCTGTCTCGGACCTAGTGGATGTGTTGTTCCCATTCAGACCCCCTGAAGATTCGGGTGGGTGTTAAACGTTTAGGCCAGAAGGTGTAGCTCGGTGGCAGCAAGCCTGCCTTCCATGTGTGCGACCCAGGGTTCAAATCCTGGGCATGCTAGGTTCCGACTTAGCATTGGAGTATCTAGGGTTGATCCAGGCTCCACGGTGGCGAAGGTCCTTTTTCCCCTGGAGAAATTGCAGACTCTTCAGTCTGCGGTGAAGGTATTGGCATCACGCAATCGGTCTTTTCTCCGGGCACCTGCTGGTCCGGGGCCTGTGGGTAGCCTCCTTCGAGGCGATACTGTATGCCCAGTTCCACACTCGGGTTTTCCAGGGGAAATACTGTCCAGGTGGTAAAAATTTCTTGTCTCTTAAATCATCAGATTCCGGTGCGCCACCTAGTCAGAGTCTCTCTGAGTTGGTGACGGAGATCCCGGACTCTTCATTCCGGGAAGTTTTCTTCCTTCCAGTGGTCTGTGTTTACGACGGATGCCAGCCTCTCGGGTTGTGGGGGCACCTGGGGGGTCCAATCGGCCCTGAGTCGCTGGACTTGCGTGGACCTACGGCCACACCTCTCTGAATGTGCCCGCTCTCGTATGGTCTCGGTAGCTACCCAGGGTCGGGCCTGGCTAGTGCCTGGGTGAGAGACCGCCTGGGAATACCAGGTGCTGTCTACCGTTCATTGTCCTACTATTTTAGGCGATCAGGCTATGCTTCTCCTCATGGTCGAGGAGGTTGCAAGGTCATCCGATCTGGTTTCAGCCGGACAACGCCACGGCCGTGGCTTCGGTCTACCATTGGGTATACCGGCAGGCGGCCTCCTGGAGTCTCCAGATGCTGGACCAGGGCGACTGGTCTATGTGCTTGGGGTGTTTCGTCTCCCTTGAAGGAGGTGAGCCTCAGAGGGCATGGATCTCATGGCCGCTCCTCTCCGCCGCAAGGTTGTCGAAGTTAGTGGCCAAGTCTAGTGATCTGGTACAGATGCGTCAGTCACGCTGGTGGCCCTGTGGGGTCTGTATCGGCGACTTTTTGCCATTCCTCCATGGTAGTTGCTTCCTCAGCTACTCCACAGAGTGGAGGCCGAGGAGATCCCGATGATTGACCTTGGCGTCCTTGGTACACCGATATCGGGTGCCTGGTAGCGGAGGTACCCTGGCGGTTGCCAGGGCGGGAGGTCCCTCTGTCTCGAGGTCCCATACTTCCTCCTGTTGTACAGTCACTGACTTGCTCAACATGACTATTGGAAGCCAGACTTTAAGCGACTGGGGTCTGTCCGACTCGGTCATCTCAAAAATGCTGAGGGCACGGTAGTCTTCTTCCGGAGGATCTACCGTCGCACCTGACAGGCCTACATCTCTTGGTGCAAAGGGATGGAGTGACGTCCACAGACATACTCGGTGTCCAGGGTCCTGCTGTTTTTACAACTTGGAGTGGATCTAAAAATGGCTTAAAGCACCGTCTGGGGGCATATTTCAGCCTTGGCTGTGTTCTTTCAGTGGCCTTTTTCTGCCCCGTTATCTGGTGGGTCCCTTTTTGTGTGCAGGGGGTCGCTCATATACTTTCCCCTCTTGGCCCATCTCTTCCCCCATGCGTTTTGACTCTGGTGCTCTTGGTTCTTCAGGAACCTTCCTTTTGGAAACATCAGAGAGATTTTCTCTTGACACTATCTCGTAGGGTGGCCCCTTTAGTGGCCTTTACCTCTGTTAGAGGGGTTTCTGAGTTGGCGGTCTTGTCTTGCAAGCCTTGCAATGCTTGATCCTCCATAAGGATTAGGTGGTGGTGCGACCTTCCCTTCTTCCGAATGTGGTTTCGGCCTTTCGCCGGAATAAGGACATTGTTCTTCCATCTTTCTGTCCTCAGCCGGCGCATCCTACAGAGGTTGCCTTTCATACTTTAGGCGTGGTACCTGTTTTGCAGGTGTACCAGCCTGCTATAGCTCAGTTTCGGAGTTCTGACTCTCTTTTGTGTCTGTGTCTGGTCCACAAAAGGGCCTGGTGGTCTCGTCGATCACCATTTCTCGGTGGATCAGGCAGGCTGTCATACAGGCCTATGCTCTTAAGGGGTGGGCCCCCCTATCCGGTCACGGCACTTTCGACCAGGGCAATTGGTGCTTCCTGGGTTTTTTTCCCGACATCATGCATCGGTCTCGCAGGTGTGCAAGGTGGCGACTTGCTCGTCTGTTCACGCTTTTTCCAGAATTTACAAGGTTGATGTGAGTGCATCTTCAGATGCATCCTTCGGCCGTAAGGTTTTGCAGGCGGCTGTTTAAAGATGCAGCTCCTCAGTTGAGAAGCTCTGTTTGTTTTGGGGTGAAGTTATTTGTTTTTATTGATACTGTTCCCACCCCTAGTTTTTGACACTGCTTGGAGACATCCCACTTGTCATGATTTAAGGAGCTGTGTCCGTCCATAGACGATAAGAGAAAATAGGATTTTTTTGTACTCACCATAAAATCCTTTTCTCTGAGTCAATGGACGGACACAGCACCCACCCCTCCTCCTTTTTAGGTTTGTACTGCTTGTTACGGACTGAGGCTGCATGCTGCAGTGAGGAGGGTTATGTCTGGAGGGACTGGTCAACTCTGTTAATGTAGCATGTATTTAATTATTTAACATGTTTCTGCGACTAAGAGAAAGGGATTTTACGGTGAGTACAAAAATCCTATTTTTTCATTTTGGAATTTTTTCGAATATTGCAATTTTGAAATTCCGAATTTTCGAATTCGTAATTTCGAAATTGTAAAATTCGAAAATCTATTTTTTTTTTTTTTTTGAATTTCCGAAAATTCGTTTTCGTTTTTTTGTGGAAAATTTGTGTTTTATTCGTTTTTTTGCTTTTTCGGAAATTCGGAATTCCAAATTTTTGAATTTCCCGAATTTCGAATTTTCGAATTTCCCGAATTTCCGAAAAAAGTCAAAAAAATTAATATAACGAAAAATAAATTTCCGAAAAATAAAAAAAACAAATAAAACAAACTGGAAAAATAAAAAAAATAAAATCACAAACGAAAAAAACGTTTTTTTTTTGGCAGTGCACAGGTCTATAAGATATGCTCTTACCAGATAGCCAGGACCTCCTGTTTAAAAAGGTCAAACACACAATGGGGTATTCCCCTATTGTGCATGCTCCAGCAGGAATCACAGGGAAGATGTAATCTCCCAGTACCATCAACGGCGACCACGGATTCTCAATGGATAATGTAGATAAACAAAACCTTAATAGTGTAAAACCTCAAAAACTGTTTTATTAAAAAGAATTGCAGTCACATTGTTGAATAAAATATGCGCATATAGACAAATACATCCAGGCTGGAAAATGGTTTCTGCCTCCACCTCCAGGTAACGCAATGACGTAGAGAAGTGACTCAGTCAATATTCGTTTCATCACAATAAAACTTCTTCAGGGGGCCAGCCTCCAGATAAGATATTAAAAGATATGGGGTAAAGCGAGTTCACAAAATTCCCCAAATGAATTTGTTATATCCCCCATCCCAACACAAAAATAGCTGGAATTGAAAAACTGAAATTTTCATTCTAGCATGTGGTACAGCCAATTCGCCTGCATCCTTTGCCAGCTATAATGTAGACCGTGTCTTAGGGTGATTTTTTCCCATATTGGATTTCTTGTACCATTTTTGAGTAGTCCATATTGGTGAAATATACAGCAATTGGGGGTGTCAACACCATTTTAATGATGATAGATCATCCTATAACTGTAAGGGAAAGCAAAGCATAATTTTTAGTCTGAGCGTCTGTAAACTGTACCATAAAGTTGTCTTGTAATAATTTATACGTTTTTTCCTTGTTGTACCCACCAGTGCATACAGTTGTGTATCCACAGGGGAAAAAAAATAAAAAATTAAATGAAAATAGTAAATAATAAAACAAAATAAAATACACCACCTAGGTCAAAGCACTCAACCCTGTACCACATCTACCACAGTAGTGTAGTTTTGGCAAAGCATTTCAGGAAATATCATATACATCCATGTTAGAAAATAAAAATGTACAGTCATTGTAACCAGACCAAGTTATAATATATAAAAACCCCATAACAGAACGATATACCTCCGTGAGGGGGGATCACTCCTAGTGCCATGATCCCTCCCACACCAATGAACCACCCCTTACACTAGCAGGCGTCCATAACCAACTCAACCGGGGCCAGACCTGGAATCTCCAACCATCGAGCCCAAATCTTGTTGTATTTGTTCACACTCCCTCTATGCTGATATATGTATTTTTCTAGTCTAGTAGTGTCCCCCATGTGATTCCGCCATTCCCTCACTGTGGGGGGGGGGGGGTTCCTCTGACTGTCAGGGTCATAGAATTTGTTTCCTGGCCTGGAAAAGAGCTCTCGCTATACCCAAACTAATGGGATCCTCCTCCAGGATGTTGTCAATAATTCCCAGCAAGCACTGTTTAGGGTGTGCAGTTAGCTGCACCTGAAAAACGGTATTAATTGTATCCAAGACTTCTGTCCAGTAAAGATTCAATTTGGGACACTGCCACAACATGTGGATCAGATGACCATGGTCCCTCATGCATCTAGTTCAGGAAGGATCCTCTCGTACCCCCATACTTACCAGTCTAGCCGGGGTATAATGCACAAGTAGCAAAATATACAGCTGAAACACAGCCTTTGAGCTACATTAAGAGAACACAGGGGAATCGCTGACAGAGCCTCTTCCCACTGGTCCTCAAATGCTCCAACGTCCCTCTCCCACTTTGAGATGATACCTGCCATGTTGTCAAGAAGCAACCTGCTCAGGAGCATGGAGTAACTGCATGAAATGAAGCCTTTAAACAAGGTTACTTCTCTCATGTAATTAAAAATTGGCATCCAGCCGTCTCCATCCGCTTGGGCCCTGACTGCATGTTGGAGTTGGAAATGGTAAAACTGCATGGAGGCAGGGAGCCTAAAATCAGCCTGTAGCTCTGAAAACGGGCGTAACTTACCGCCTGATAATTTGCGTCATATAAGTAATCCCGTAATGTTGCCATCTCATACCATATTGTATTTTTTCCAACTCCATGTATCTCTTGTTCCCCCATATTGGGCTATGCCTAGTAAAACGCTCCACTTGTTGTAATGCTCTAGCCTTGTTCCAAATTTTTTGCATTAGATTGTATGTAGGGTATAGCTTTATTGGACTTGGCAAATCTCAGCGCCTCCAGGCCCTTTTCCACTTCCCCCCCCCCCTCCCCCCCAGTTTCAGAGCGTAACAGCTGCACCACAGGGTCCACCAAGTTCAACACCGGGTTGCCAGGGGGACTCGTCACCCTAGCAATGTGTTGGAGCTGGGAGGCCAGATAATGCAGCCAAGGGCTTGGCAGAGCAAGCCCTCCTGCCTCCTTCGGACGTTGAAGGTGTTCCAGCTTCACCCTTGCCGCTGAATTTAGCCATGTAAGGGATCTGAAAATATAATATATCTACTGTTTAAGAGGGACAACCATGGGGGAGTTGTGCAGCACATATAGGAGCTGTGGCATCAAAATCATTTTTATCAGATTAATTCTACCCACAGGGGACATTTTCAGTTTGGTCACACCTTTTCTCGATCTCTGCAGCGATTAAGCAGTGGGGACAGATTTAAAGTAAGATAGTCTAAAGGATTAGGTGTAACCTGGATCCCCAGATATCTAAATTCTGTGGATACAGGGATATGCAGTAAGTTTGTCGACTATGAGCAGGGTTTCTTAGCATGAGAGAGGACTTGGTCCAATTAATCACCAACCCAGAGTAACGGCCAAAAGTCCGAATAACCTTCATTGCCTCCCCTAAAGATGACTCTGTGTCACCCAAAAGGCGCATTGTGTCATCGGCATACATCCATTTTTCTTGTTGTTCCCCATATTGAAAACCTCTAATATTCGCATGGTCATGAATCCGAGCGGGCAGCGGTTCTATGGCCAACGCAAACAATAAAGGGGATAACGGGCACCCCTGTCTGGTCCCCCGAAAAAGATCAAAGTATGGGGACACCCTTCCCGACTCTCTAATGGCTGCGTTTGGGGAGTTTTATATAGTAGCTGTACCCAGGCTATGAAATTCGCCCCAAACCCAATTTTCCGTAGAACAGCCCATAAGTAAGACCACTTTATACTATCAAAGGCCTTATGGGGATCAAGGGATAGCAGAGCCCTATCTCCTATGTTATCAGAAATGGACTGTATGTTAACAAATCTGCATAAATGAATGGCAGTGGACTTCTGAGACATGAACCCCGTATGATCCGAATGTATTATGGTCGAGATAGCATTGTTCAGCCGCAGGGCAAGAACCTTGGCCAATATTTTTACATCCGACTGCAGAAGTGATATCGGCCTATATGACCCCGGGTCTTGGGGGATCTTTTTCCAGGTTTCAATATTAAGACTATTATGGCTTTGGTTATAGATGGAGGTCGGCGCCCGGCTGATTTGGCCCTATTAAACACTAACGGCCTAGGCAATAATTGTTCCCCATAGTGCTTATACACCCTCCATCGGTATTCCATCCTCCCCTGGTGCCTTGGAGTTGGGGGAACAACCTGGTCGCAACCTGGAGCTCCTCAACTGCCAGAGGAGCATCCAGTTGTTGTCGAGCAGTATCGGTCAGAGTAGGAAGTTCTATACCGTCAACATATTCCCAGAGGGAGTCGTCAGTGTAATCCTGCTGGGAGCGGTAGAGATCACAGTAGTATGTACTAAGGATCGAAAAATGTGTATAATGCGCAACCTAAAGTCGCATGAACTATGCGACTATTAATAATTGGTGTAATATAATTAAACTGTGAACCACAGTGTTGACTATAAGTGAAAATAGTTAACCACAAACACCTGACATGTGAAATAAATCAATACAAATAAAAATCAAAAAAGGGAAAAATAGTCCAAAAAAATGTGACAAAAAAATGTGACAAAAAAAGTGCAAAAAAGCTAGGAGATAAAGTCTGTGATAGATGCACCACTCTGTCAGCTGGATTGCAGATATTTCAAATCTTCAAGAAAGGTGTGTATAAAGCGCAACCTAAAGTCGCATAACTATGCGACTATTTATAATTAAACTGTGAACCACAGTGTTTACTATAAGTGAAATAGTTAACCACAAACACCTTGCATGTGAAATAATCCTGAAGGATCACATAAATCAATACAAATAAAAATCAAAAAAAAGGAAGGAAAAATAGTCCAAATAAATGAATGTAACAAAAAAAGGTGCAAAAAAGCTAGGAGATAAAGTCCGTGATGGCTGCACAGCTCTGTCAGCTGGATTGCAGATATTTCATCCAGCTGACAGAGCGGTGCATCCATCAGACTTTATCTCCTAGCTTTTTTGCACCTTTTTTTGTTACATTCATTTATTTGGACTATTTTTCCTTCCTTTTTTTTTATTTTTATTTGTATTGATTTATGTGATCCTTAGGGATTATTTCACAGTTAGGTTGCGCATTATTCACACCTTTCTTGAAGATTTGAAATATCTGCAATCCAGCTGTCAGAGCGGTGCATCTATCACGGACTTTATCTCCTAGCTTTTTTGCACTTTTTTTGTAAAAAAAATTTGTCACATTTATTTATTTATTTGGACTATTTTTCCTTTTTTTGATTTTTATTTGTATTGATTTATGTGATCCTTCAGGATTATTTTACATGCAAGGTGTTTGTGGTTAACTATTTTCACTTATAGTCAACACTGTGGTTCACAGTTTAATTATATTACACCAATTATTGATAGTCGCATAGTTCATGCGACTTTAGGTTGCGCATTATACACATTTTTCTTTCACATTATATTTAGTTCTCTATTCGAACTATCATTTAATTGCAGCACCATTTACTCATTTTATTATCACCATTTTCATGCTTCTCATTAGATTGTGGGTTTGATGCATCACACCTGTGATGTGTGCGCTGGATCTCTGTATTTAGCTGCATTTCATTATTATTATTTGGGTTAGCGCGGTTCACATCTTTTACATTGTACTAAGGTTCGTCATAATGTCGTCCGGGGAATAAGTACGTTTTCAATCTGGTGCGCATAGTGCACCAATGGACGGGGATGTCTGTTGAGCTCGGGAAATCCTGGCTAATATGCGACCAGTATACTCACCCTCCTCATAGAAGGCCAACTTGCTAAAAAAAAAATGTTTTCGCTCAGCCGAGGAAAAGGTAATTCTACTCAGGGCGCCCTGAGCAGAAACCCATGGTCTTTAGTGGGGTCAGCAACAAACATGGCCTCCAGGTCAAGCGCCAATCTCTCCACCCCCTCCTTATGTGCTCCCGACTGTCTCTTAAATGCATTAATTTCCATAATAAACTACCCCTGCAAAAAGGTAAAAGTCTCCCAAGCCACCCTAGCATCGGGGTAGTCCGCCTGTTCCCCCCCCCCCCCCCCAAAACACAGGCACAGGTCTATACGTGATGGAGACATATGTTTTTAAAAAACATGAAAACTGAATTTTTTAGGGTTTCTACTCCTCCACAGATCCACCCACACCACCTCCTCAACCAGTTTACTTAGGGCCGTGAGACAGGCATCGTGCCCCAAAGAGACTGGGGGGCGTTTGTCCAGCTGCAGGTCCAGGTAGCAGTTGAAGTCACCCACAATGTACAAAGGTACCACCGGACGTCCCAACTGAAAGTCCAAGACTGCATGTAGAACCTGATGACTGTATGGAGGCGGGATATATACAAAGGCAAATATACATTTCAGGGAAAACAAGCGGCAATGCAAAATAACATATCGGCCCTCAGCATCCACCACACTATCAAATTCCTGATAATCCAGTGACCCATGTATCAAAACACTCACCCCTCTGGAAAAGGAGGTGTGAGTGGAGTGATGAAGTTAAAGCATGACACTGTATCGGGGGTGAGATGAGTCTCCTGCAATGCACATATAGCCGGAAGGTATTTTTTTTAAGGACGTGGAGACCATTGTGCGCTTGAGAGGGTCACCAAGCCCCCTAACATTTCAGGACAACACATTAAGTACATTTAACCCTCCTGCCATAGTAGACACAAAATCATTTATGTAAAGGGTAATACATTCCAAATCCGTGTATACCACGTCCCTTCTCCTCCAACCCCCAGCCGGGTAGACCGCAGATGAGGTAACGCCCATAGAGTCAGATCGTGAAGGTGTTGCAAGTGCTGTACCGTACTGTGGAAATATCTCCAAACTGTTAGAACTTTTAGAGCACAACAGCACTCTAACTTTAGCATTTCCAATCCTTGGAGGTGCAGCCTTGAAAAAGATCACCAGCCGGCGATCTAGTGCCCCAGTTACTGTCAGTGCACCAAGGGACCACAGGAGTAAACAGAGTATAAGGGATCGAACAGCTGAAAAGGCATTAGGACAACAGGTCCCATCTCCCGCTGGCATCACAACCGCCAGCCGGGAGGTAACTGAACAACTCGTAGCTCATTAAGCTCATGTGCAACATAGCCTTACTTCGCACACTCTCTTCGTGGGGGGGACAGAGAGCAATAAATCAACTCGTGCTCCTGGCCAAACTGGAAGTTGTTGCAAAACAATGTGTGCTGATGAGGCAGCCCTCCAGCCGCGGGCAGCCCCAGCCTTTCAAAAAGCCTGGCATACTTAGGGACCTAGTATCAGTGTCCATCTGCAGCCTTGTCCATCGTTGCAGAATGATCAGTGTCTATCTGCAGCCTTGCCCCGTGTCATTTGCAGTATGATCGTTTAAAATTACTGCAGCTGCGCCGGGATAGACAGAACTGGATGTCCTGTGTACTCTACGATACTCGGCCCCTCTCGCAGTCCCGCCCCTCGACCAGGCTCCTATAATGGACATAACACAGGTCCAATGGCGGGACTGGACGTGACTGCGAGCGGAGCGTAGCCTAGTACACAGTACACTCGGCTATGTGTATATTGGCGGCACTCGCTCCTCTTCCCCTGACAGACAGAGGGGATCGGCGTATAACACGCACCCTGAATTCCCCCTGATTTTAAGGGGGAAAAAGTGTGTGTTATACGCCGATAAATACGGTAATTTTTCTTTTTCATTGATGGGCGCTGATGCGGCTGCATTGATGGGCTCTGATGTCAGGGCACTAGTAGGTACCGATAGGTGACACTGGTGGGCACAGACAAGGCAGTGGCAGCTTTGTAAGGGACAGATGTCCATTTAAAAGAAGTCTTTCCCTCAGCCGGCAGTTTAAGCAATAAATTGGCAGAGAGGGGACCTTGCAGGGCTGCAAATTTATTTTTGCTTGGTTTCTTGCACCATGGTCTAGTGTGCACCAATTTAAACAATCTGGCACCACTTCCTGAATAGCAGGGTAATTTTGCTACAAGTTCTGCATCACATTTGGATGCACAATAACCCATTCTGTTTGCATAGTCCAGTACTCTGTAGGAGGCACCCAGCCCTCCCTCTGGCTCCAGGGACCATCTTGAGCACATTTGATCTGCTGAAAACAGTCACACCACAACTTCAGCTGCTACTCTCAAGTTCATGAAAGGACAAAACCCTTGGTGCATAATTTGAACAGTAAACCCCTCATGGGCTATAGAGAAGACTATTTATAAATAGTAAAAATGTATTTTATTGGTATGTCAGTATCATGAAAGCATTGAAACAGTAAAATGTACAGAAAAAACTTGCATAAATTTAGATGCATTGCATGTGAATACCCTTCATAAGCGGCAATATGGTGTGCAATAAAGCTGCCCATACATATTCTGGGGCTAGCTTCCATAATCACTTGTGTTGAAACCCCACATACCAAGGTTATAAGTTCCCGAGAGAAGATCCCCTCACCCCACACTGTACACAGGGACCATGATGAGGTTGTTCATGGTTCTTCTCAAAACTCTGCACCTCAGTCTGCATGCCTTGTATTCTCCTTTTATCTCTTGGGTACTCCTAAGCTGGCGCGATTTACAGTGTTGCTGGCTTTCCTCTCAGCCTGCAAACAAGTGTCTGTGTAGCTGACACAGTAACTTCTATGTTGGCAGGGTTCTGTTGCTTTCAGCAGTCCTGTGCCTACAGGAGGGATGGAATAGATATCCACGTATGAACATTTGGCCCATTGAGGCACTAGTTATATTGGGTGAACATGAACTGTAAGAGAACTGTTGTCAGTTTGCTGCATCTATACATTGGTTGCCGACATTCACCAAGTGTATAGCGATGATTTAGAAGAGACTTTGTATAATAATCATACAATCGGGTTATCTGAATAGCATCTGCTTGGTAGATACATTGCCACATTTATTTCAAGAGTTTTTCAACATTCCTTGTCCCTGCTATAGACTTTGAAGCCAGTATCCATTTATTACTACATATTGGGACTCTGCATTACCGTGGTATTCAAACAGAGAGAGCGGGGTGTATGTGGACCTGTATGGATGCAATAGGCTGTTACTTTGTTGCATAGGCCTTCCATCAACACAATACGGGTGCATCTCAAAAAATTTGAATTTTATAAAGTTAATTTGTCAGTGATTCAATTAAAAAAATAAAACTTTCATTTGCAAACGGAGTGATATGTTTCGAGCATTTCTTTCCTTTAAATTTGATTACGGCTTACAGCTAGTGAAAACCCCAAATTCTGTTTCTCAGAAAATTCGAATATTGTGAAAAAGTTGGATTGGAGTAAAAAAATTAGCTAATACATAACATAATAAACAAAAGGTACAAGCAGCAACTCTCCTGCGAGATATTGGCACAGTCCCAATACATACAGCACACATACAAACAACCTGTCCTCGAGAGTTATGGTGACGTTGGCGTGTTGCTCCCCTTCGCACTGATATACTTTGAAGAGGGATATCATTGTAATGGTCGCAACTAGCTACCATAACCCCGGTATCCTCTTTCAGTGAGAGGTCCAATTTCAGATAAAATTGGTCTCTGCGGCAGATTCGCCGCCAGATTACTTTTATCGGTGGCGGGAGAGGTCCCTCCCCCACCGCTGCTCTCCGGTGCCCCCGCAGCTTACCCGAGCAGACGGTAGCAGCGGAGGTGATCGGGTCCTCTCCCTGGCTTGGTATGGAAACGAGTGAGGGGAAGATTTTTTTTTTTTTTTAATTAAAAAAAAAAAAATTTTTAGTGTAGATATGAGATCTGAGGTCTTTTTGACCCCAGATCTCATATTTGAGAGGTCCTGTCATGCTTTTTTTTTTTTTCTCTTACAAGGGATGTTTGCATTCCTTGTAATAGGAATAGAAGTGACACAATTTTTTTTAAAAAAAAAAGAACAGTGTAAAAATGTAAATAAAGGGTAAAATAAATAATATGTTATTAATTTTAAAGCGCCCCGTCAAGCTCGCATCCAGAAGTGAACGCGTACGTGGGCAGCGCCCGCATATGTGGTCTTCCTTTGCTGGTAGAGCAGAAGAATGGCATAGACTGATCTATAGTGGGAGTGAAATCTAAGAGGGGCAATAAAAGGACAAAAAAATACATTTTAAAACTAAACCCCAGGCAGCTATAAAAAAAAAAAGCCTAAACAATATTTTTTTGTAAAACAGACAGAGCAAGCTGGTTGTGTCTGCACTGTGCACTAGAGAACACCTTGTGACAAATAATATTTACAGTAGTATGTTACTAGTAGTAGTAGCACTTTTTAAATGCACTACCCTATATACCATGTTATAGTATAACAAAAACACTACTGAATGCCATCTCTTTCTAAATGGCATTTTATACATGCACTACCCTTTTTAGTATAATAGTTTTCAAGTACTAGTTGCATTTATACTGAATTTCTCTTTCTAAATGGAATGCAATCAATCAATGTTGTGTATTGTATTTTACAGTATTTCTAGTAGTTTCAGTTGGATTTTAATGTATAGTTTAAGAGAGAGTTGGCCAGATATACAGCGGCAATGCTCACTGGTGAGTTTTCTCGTATGCACTCAATAACAAGCACTATAAATGTCACCCACGTACCAGCCGCCCTCCATCCTATGATTAAGCAACGTTGGCTGTTGCGATACGCGTGAGGACGTTGGAGGGCTGTTGGTGACGTCACCCGCTTGCGGCCGCAGAGCGGGAGACACAGGAATACGCACACGCCACTTTACATGCTGTTCTTACAGCACTGCTTGTAAGTGTTTACTTTTTTTTCATTAAAAACTGTCAATAATCGTACACTATGGAGGCATTCTTGTGCTTTATTCTGGGAAACATCGCGCTGAGCCTGTGATTTCTGTGGAGTGGATCGATCTGCCGTTTGTGGGAGTTACTGGGAAAGATTCATATAGGCTATTATTTAGCCTCCCTGAGGTAAGGGGCTAGCACTCCCATCCCTGGTCACCGTGGAGAATCGGGCTGACTGCAATCACTTTACTCTGCATGTTACAGCAACCTGAGCACAGATGCACTTTAGAAACTCTTATTTATTAGTCACTATTATCTAGTCTTTTTTTCACTTTTGCACGGTTTGTGCACTGGACATGGAATTCTAATCATCATTTTTATTGGGACCCCCTTATTATCCTAGGGATCCCTGTGTGGACTATATATACATTTTTACACAAATTTTCACTTTTAGCACTGTTTTTGGATGGTTGTTTTTAATTGGAATTATTCACATTTGTATAGTTTGTGGACAATCAGTCACTGGATATCTATTTATTTATTTATATATTTACACATTGCACGGTTTATGGATGAAGCATTAGATGGATTCTATTTTGAAAGAAATGTATGCACAGATTTTGAAGTTTGCCATTTAAATGAGACTGTTGTGCTGGTAGTGGCACGTTGGTCACACTTATTTCATTATTTTTTCACTCGTAATATCTCCCACATTATGGATATTTTTGTTGGATGGTATTCTGGTTCAGAGTGATACACTTTTAATCATTGCCTGGAGGCGGAGCCTATATATATATTTTTTTTCTGACACTTTATATATTATTTGTTATTGTAAGCGCCATTGCATCCCCCATTTTATCAGTAGTAGTAGTAGCCATCCAGGAGGGACGGTGCCCAATTCAGCCCTGTATGCTCCTGTCTCCAGCGTCTCAACCGCAGGGAAAGTGCACCCGTCTCCAGTGTCTCAACTGCGGGGAACATACTTCTGAATCCATCTCAACCACAAGGAATGTGAACACCGGCTGCCCAGTGAATGACGTCATCCGGCGGCGCAGCTACAGCGCAATTATCAGCGAAATTTCAGTGAACCACTAGTTAGAGGGGTCCCTATTATGAGCCACTGCATTGTGTTTGGACTGATGCCTAAAACCTTTTTTCTCTGATCGTCCATGGACAGACTCGGCCTTCTCAGGTCTTGACAAGTGGGTTATGTTCCTGTTCACAGGAGAGGACTAGGCAGAAACATGTTAGATAGATATTTAAATAGATGTTACTTTAACAGAGTTGAACAGCCCCGCTCAGGGGGCGGTCCCTCCAGACATAACCCTCCTCCCTGCAGCATGCAGCCTCAGTTTTTTTCTGCCTAGCAAAGGAAAGGGACGTATGGCTCTCTTTGGGCCCAGCGCCCTGAGGAAATGTTTGTTTTATTTTTATTTTATTCTTTGAGAATCTGCTATTAACTGTCGGCTGAGAGACAGGCTGGATATATAGATCCTTGTAGTCTCCACAGTATATTGTGAAAAAGTTGGATTGGAGTAAAAAAATTAGCTAATACATAACATAATAAACAAAAGGTGCAAGCAGCAACTCTCCTGCAAGATATTGGCACAGTCCCAATACATACAGCACACATACAAACAACCTGTCCTTGAGAGTTATGGTGACGTTGGCGTGTTGCTCCCCTTCGCACTGATATACTTTGAAGAGGGATATCATTGTAATGGTCGCAACTAGCTACCATAACCCCGGTATCCTCTCTTTCAGTGAGCGGTCCAATTTCAGATAAAATTGGTCTCTGCAGCAGATTCGCCGCCAGATTACTTTTATCGGTGGCGGGAGTGGTCCCTCCCCCACCGCTGCTCTCCGGTGCCCCCACAGCTTACCCGAGCAGACGGTAGCAGCAGAGGTGATCGGGTCCTCTCCCTGGCTTGGTATGGAAATGAGTGAGGGGAAGATTTTTTTTATTTTTTTTTTTATTAAAAAAAAAAATTTTTTTTAGTGTAGATATGAGATCTGAGGTCTTTTTGACCCCAGATCTCATATTTGAGAGGTCCTGTCATGCTTTTTTTTTTTTCTATTACAAGGGATGTTTGCATTCCTTGTAATAGGAATAGAAGTGACACCATTTTTTAAAAAAAAGAACAGTGTAAAAATTTAAATAAAGGGTAAAATAAATATGTTATTAATTTTAAAGCGCCTCGTCAAGCTCGCATCAAGAAGTGAACACGTACGTGGGCAGCGCCCGCATATGAAACCACACGTATGAGGTATCGCTGTGAGAGCAATAATTCTAGCCCTATACCTCATCTGTAACTCAAAACATTCAACCTGTAGAATGTTTTAAAAGGGTAACAGTTTGTCGCCATTCCACGAGTGGCGCAATTTTGAAGCGTGACATGTTGGGTATCAATTTACTCAGCGTAAAATTATCTTTTACAATATAAATAAAATTGGATATATAGATCCTTGTAGTCTCCTCAGTACGGCCAGCGAGCGTGAGCACACCGTTGCTAAGAGGCTGGGTCTGCCACGACATACCCCATGACTCCTGGGGTGGCCGGTGAGCTTTTGCTCCAGGGCCCACATATGACTGGGCTGTGGTGTTGTCTCACTCAGTGGACTGGGCCGATGGCTACTCAAACGCGGTTGTATGCCTGTCTGGAATGCGTCAGCGGGTCCTCGCATGGACGGGTAAGTACAGTCCTTCCCGCCTCGGCAAGTTGGTACAGCTAAGCATTCCTGGGGTTAGGGGGTCCTCCTATCCTTCCTTCCCTGCTCTGTCATGTTTCCCTCTACTGCAATGCTATTGCTGCTGCCGGGGTGGACATGTGGGTAGGCTCCTTTTCCCACCTGGGGACTGTGGGTTGTCTAAGCCTGCTTTTTTCTGTGGGGGTGTTTTTTTACCACAATAGGGCCTCATTAGGCCTTCTCATCCACGTTGCGTTGTTCCACCGCCATTTTGGCGGCGCCATTTCTTTATCGTACATCACGGGACACAGAGCAGCATAGCCATTACATATGGGTTATATAGCGTACCTTCAGGTGATGGACACTGGCACTCTCCGACAGGAAGTTCCCTCCCTATATAACCCCCACCCATAGTGGGAGTACCTCAGTTTTTTTCGCCAGTGTCTTAGGTGTTGGTGCACGTTGAAGAGCTCTGCCTATAGTTGTCCTTGGGACCAGGGCAGGCTGACCGGATCCGTCCAAGGTGCTTCATAGCCAAAGTGGTCGGTACCCGGGCCCCAGTTCCTGGATGGGGTTTTGCCTAGAACGCCTCTCCTTTAGGAGGGCTGGACTCTGGGTTCCAGGACTGGTTCTTTTATAACCAAGCAATACCTGTTGCCAGTAGTGCTATATAGGTCCAGGAGTGTGGTGTTCCTAACTTGGACCCCGGTCCCTAAGGGTCTATGACCCTACCTACGGTGAAGAGGAAAGATTGGGCCTCTTGCACAGCAATACCCTGCGGCGTGGAGAAGGTAAGCGGGGGGCTCACGGAACTTGGTTTGTCAGTGAACCCTCCACAGGGGACTCTGGGTCTAGCCCACTACATGCCTCTGTGTATGGGCAAATTATTCCACAAAGTCTGATGTGACCCGGATGGTTCTAGATACCCATGTATGTTTCTCCCCTGGCTGGTCTAGGAAGCTGCTGCACTGCCATAAGGTTAGGAAGGAAAAGTCCTGGTATTTCCCTTACTTGTCAAGTAAATGGAGGACTTACCATCCGGGTCCGGAAGCGATGTGTACGTGTTCCCCGGAACCTGTGCGGATGTCTCTCCCCAGCAGCTCCATGTGTCTCTCCCTGTAGGCTTCCTGCTTCCTCCAGCAGTGTCAGGGGCGCGCACGCGCTGTAAATAGACGCGGCGACGCTGCGTGAGGGGGTGGGCAAACGTCTGGGCGGTCCTTCTCCTCTGCTCTGAAGCCTATATCAGGCTGTCAGTCGAGCAGGATAGCCGTGGGACACGGAGCAGCAGTGCTGTCTAGCTGCACGGACAACAGAGGTTTTTTGTATACCTAGGTCCTTCTGGAAGAGAGTGACACCCGGTGGCCAATTTTGAGTACACACCCATACTAGAGCCTATGGCTCAATACATTTAAACCTAAGCCGGTGTACTTAGCAGCAGCCTGAGCATTTAACCCACTGCTGTATACTAGACCAGCGTTTTGGGGTGGTAATACTTAGCTCATTTGTTGTGAGTTACAAGCCCTCGGGGCACTGTATTGCCTATCCTTCTTTAGGTTTTGGGAAGTTTAGATTTATCCAACATTACCCTAGCCTATTATATTGGCACATTTAAGGTGGTGTGTTTTTTCTTCCCACTTTAACAGTCAGTTGTGTTACAGCGGAGTACCTTGGGTTTGTATCATGGCTCCTAAGGGCGCGGGAAACACCAAAAATGCTAAAGGTACAAAGCAGAAGGGTTCCCCATCTGCTCTGGGGATCTTGGCCAGGCTTCAGCTGTGCCTTCCTCCCCGGACAGACCAGAGGTCATTGCCCTAGGTGAGCCATCAGGGTTGCTAGGTGCTATGACTGGCTTTACCCAACCAACTCCTACCTTTTTTACGGAGGAGATGTTGGCCTCCACCTTGGGTGGATTGGAACAGAGGATAGCAACTTTGATTGCATCCTCGTTGCCTGGGAGAAAACAGGCTAGGTCCCCATCCCCTAGGTTTGAGTCCCCAGACGAGGAAGTCCTTTCCCCAGAGGAATTGGAATTTCCAGGGGATCAAGCGGACGACCGCTTGGAGCAAGGTTCTGAGGAATCAACAATAGAGGAACCTTTCTCAGCTTCCCATGCGGAAAAGCTATGGATCCAGTCCCTAGTGGACATGGTACGGTCTGCATTTAAGTTGCCCCTGCCTGAGCCTCAGGCTTCCGTATCCTCCCTAGGTTCCTTGAAGGCACCTCGGTTTTCCCTGTCCATCCTTTATTAAAGGACCTGATTTTTCAGGATTGGGCGAGACCAGATAGGATTTTTCTTCCTCCTAAAAGGTTCTCGATTCTGTACCCCTTGGAAGAAGGGGTTTCAAAGAAGTGGGTTGTCCCTACAGTGGACGCAGCCATTTTGTGTGTTAATAAGGCTTTAACTTGTCCGGTGGACAATATCCATATGTTCAAGGATCCAGTCGATAAGACTTGAGACCTTGCTGAAAGCCTCCTTTGCCACAGCAGGGGCAGTGGTTCAACAAGCCGTAGCTGCCATAGGGGTGTGCCAGGCATTGAAGGACCAGGCCAAACAGGCTCTGAAGGACCTTCCAGCCCAACAGGCTCGAGAGTTGGCCGATCTGCCTAGAGCCCTGTGTTTTGCAGTGGATGCTATTAAAGATTTCATCCAGCAAGCTTCCCGTCTATCTCTATTTTGGTTCATATGAGAAGACTTTTGTAGTTAAAGAACTGGTCTGCAGAAACCCCCTGCAAGAAGCTCTTAACTGGTTTCTCCTTTCAAGGAGTAAGACTGTTTGGAGATGATCTGGACAAATACATACAGAAGATCTCCAGTGGCAAAAGCACCCTCTTGCCTGTTAAAAGAAGGTCTCGGGGTTCCTCCTTCAAACGCTTGGCCTCTCCGGTCCCAGGGCCCTCATCCTCTGGACGTACATCCTCAAACAGGTCGCAAGGGCAGGCTTCAGGTAACAAGAGACCGTGGTGTTGCAAGCCAGTTAAAGCTGCCCCTAAATCAACCTTATGAAGAGGCGCCCCCACTCTCACGGGTGGGGTGAAGGCTCCGGTTTTTCTCAGAGCTTTGGGAGGCCAGAATTTCCGACCGGTGGGTTCTGTCCTCGGTGGCTCAGGGATACAAGCTGGAGTTTCGGGAGTTCCCCCCTCCTCAATTTCAGGTGTCAAGCCTACCGGGCGATCCACTAAAGAGTTTCGCTCTTGACAGCCCTAGATCGCCTCCTGGCTCAAGGGGTGATTATGGAGGTGCCAGCTCGGGAACACGGATAAGGATTTTATTCAAATCTGTTCATCGTTCCGAAGCCAAACACAATGTCAGACCGATCTTGGATCTAAAGTCATTAAACCGTTTCTTAAGAATCCGCTCCTTCCGAATGGAATCAATTCGCTCAGTAGCGGCCGCCCTACAAGGGGAAGAGTGGCATCTATCGATATCAAGGATGCATACCTCCACGTTCCAATTTATCCCGGGCATTACAGGTTCCTTCGGTTTGCATTAAACCATCAGCATTATCAGTTTGTAGCCCTTCCATTCGGGCTAGCCACGCCTCCCCGAGTCTTCACAAAGATTCTGGCCCCTGTGTTGGCCAACCTAAGGACACAAGGTATCTTGGTCATGGCTTACCTGGACGACCTTTTGGTGGTCGATCACTCAGCAGCCAGCCTGAATCGGGCAGTACTCCTGGTGGTACAGTATCTAGAATCCCTTGGCTGGATTCTAAACCAAGACAAGTCAGCCTTACAGCCAACAAGGAGATTGGAATATCTCGGATTGATTTTAGATTCAATGCATCAGAAGATCTTCTTACCCCAGACAAGGGTAGATTCTATAAAGGAATTGATCCAAGTAGTTCTAAGCAGCGCAAGGCCAACCATTCGCCTGTGTATGTGCCTGTTGGGCAAGCTAGTGGCATTCTTCGAGGCGGTGCCCTACGCCCAGATTCACTCTCGAAAGTTGCAGAGAGCAATACTAATGGCCTGGGACAAGAAGGCCCAGGCATTGGATCTTCCCATAACCCTGTCCTATGCAGCACGTCAGAGTCTGTGCTGGTGGTTAGTTCCACGGAACTTGCTGAAGGGAAAATCGTTTAGCCCTATCTCTTGGAGAATAGTGACCACAGACGCCAGTCTGTCGGGTTGGGTTGCAGTCCTAGAGGGATTGACTCAACAGGGAAAATGGTCAAGGTCAGAGTCAACTTTGTCCATAAATGTCTTGGAGATACGAGCGGCTCGGTTAGCCCTAGCAGGCTGGACGACTGTGTTGCAGGGCTCTCCGGTAAGGGTGCAGTCCGACAATGCCACAGCTGTGGCATATATAAACCACCAGGGCGGCACCAGGAGTCGGGCAGCCCAGAGAGAGGTAGACCAGATCTTCTCTTGGGCAGAGACCCATGTCCCCTGCATCTCGGCAATTTTTATCCCCGGGGTGGAAAATTGGCAGGCGGACTTCCTCAGCCGCCAACAGATGTCCCCAGGGGAATGGTCCCTCCATCCCGAGGGGTTTCAGGACATCTGCCAGAGGTGGGGGTCTCCAGAAGTAGACATCATGGCGTCCAGGTTCAACATAAAGGTAGTCAAATTTGTGTCTCGAACAAAGGATCCATTGGCTTGCGGGACGGATGCCTTGGTATGCCCTTGGTATCAGTTTGCACTAATTTATGCCTTTCCTCCACTACGAATGCTACCCCGTCTCCTTCGCAGGATCCAGGTGGAGCGCAAGCCAACGATTCTAGTGGCCCCGGCCTAGCCCCAGAGGCCTTGGTGCTCCTTGATGGTAAGGATGTCAATAGAGGAGCCCTGGGCCCTCCCTCTGCGTCCAGACCTCCTCTCGCAAGGGCCGTTCTTCCATCCTGCCTTACAGGCTCTAAATTTGATGGCCTGGCGGCTGAATCCCTGATTCTCAGGGGAAGAGGCCTCTCTGGTCATGTAATCTCCACTCTAATGCCAGGAAACCAGTTTACAGGTTAATATATTATAGAGTGTGGAAGGCCTACATAGCCTGGTGTGAGGCTAAGGGATGGCATCCCCGCAAATATGTCTTTGGGAGAATTCTGGAGTTTTTACAACTGGGGGTGGATAAAAATCTGGCTGTTAGTACAATCAAGGGGCAGGTCTCTGCCTTATCGGTCCTGTTCCAGAGACCTTTAGCTACCCACTCGTTGGTGAAGTCGTTCATACAGGGGGTTGTATGGGTCAATCCTCCGATTAAAGCTGCCCTGTACCCTTGGGATCTAAATTTTGGTTCTGTCAACTTTACAGAGACAGCCTTTTGAGCCCTTATCCGAGATCCCTTTGGTTTTGCTGACTAGGAAGCTAGTCTTTCTAGTGGCTATGTCCTCTGCCAGAAGAGTGTCGGAGTTGGCATGTAAGGCTCCCTATTTGGTACTACATAAGGACAGAGTGGTACTACGTCCACATCCGTCTTTTCTTCCAAAGGTAGTATCTAGTTTTCACCTGAATCAAGATTTGATTCTTCCGTCCTTTTTTTTCCAAAGCCCTCTTAAGAGAAGGAGAGATAGCTGCATTCCTTAGATGTGGTCAGGGCGGTTAAGATTTATTTAAAAACCACGGCCCAGATTCGAAGGACCGAAGTTTTATTTATTTTGCCAAAAGGGCCCAGGAAGGGTCAGGCAGCATCTAAATCCACCGTTTCCAAGTGGATTAGACAGTTGATTGTGCAGGCCTACGGCCTGAAAGGGAGAAGTCTGCCTTTATCGGTAAAGGCTCATTATACGAGAGCTGTGGGCGCCTCTTGGGCAGCGTATCACCAAGTCTCTATGGCTCAGGTCTGCAGGGCAGCGACCTGGTCGTCGGTCCACACGTTTACGAAATTTTACCAAATGGACGTTGGGAGGAACGCCGATACAGCCTTCGGGCGGGCGGTTCTGCAGGCTGCAGTATAGAGTCCTCTTGTCCGATGGCACCCGCAGTTTTTTTCTACCTGGTTGGTCTCCCTCCCCTCATTTGGCATTGCTTGAGAACATCCCATATGTAATGGCTCTGCTGCTCTGTGTCCCGTGATGTACGATAAAGAAAAAGGGATTTTTAATAACAGCTTACCTGTAAAATCCTTTTCTTGGAGTACATCAGGGGACACAGAGCTCACACTCCTCTTATGGGGAATTTTTTGGGATGCATATTGCTTGCTACAAAACTGAGGTACTCCCACTATGGGTGGGGGTTATATAGGGAGAGAATTTCCTGTCGGAGAGTGCCATTGTCCATCACCTGAAGGTACACTATATAACCCATATGTAATGGCTATGCTGCTCTGTGTCCCGTGATGTACTCCAAGAAAAGGATTTTATAGGTAAGCTGTTATTAAAAAATCCCTTTTTTTTGTAGTCTGCTGGTTTACATTTGGAAATCCCATTGGCGGCCATTTTGTTGGTGCCGCGCTATGGCGCAGCTTGCTATTGCGGTCGGCCATTTTACTGTGGCCTCTCTCTGAAGCGTCTGGGGGCCATCTTGAACGTGGTTTGGCCTCTAGTGCTGGTTCCTTCAGTGCGCAGCACAGTTCGCAGTTTTTTCTTCTCACACACGCTGTGTACTGAGGGCGGGCAGCGGCACTGAACAGTCTCCTCCTGTGGTTGGTGAGTCCCCTGGGTAGCCCCCCGGTCAGCGCAGCAGGAGGGTGGGTATTTTTCAGGTCTGAATAGACACCTTGTCAGCAGTCCTGAAAACATTTGTTGCCAGGGTGGAAGCGGCGTAAGGGGGGTAAAAAGCACCCAATCAACCAAAAGCAGCCATCTCCTGTAAAATGCTCCAACTCTGACCAGGACCTGGCTGCGGCTCAGGTCCCCGTTTCTGTGTTATGTGAAGATGTGGACCAGGACCTTCCTTGTGAGGAAGACTTCTCACTTGGGTCAGTGCATGACATGGCATTTGTCGGTGCGCTTATCAGTGCTGTGAGGGACTCCCTTAAGCTGAATAGTGCAGCTAAGACATCCTCTGAGGGCTCTGCCTTTTTTGGGTCTCACATATCCGACCATTCCGTGAAGGTTTTTCCTTATGTGCCCTTCTTTGACAAGTTCATTGAAAAGGAATGGGAGAAGCCACAGAAGCCCTTTGTAGTTCCTCAGCGCCTGGCGGTTCGGTAACCCTTTGAGAGGAGCCTCTTGAAAAAATGGGCTTCTTCTCCTGTAGTGGACCCCCCGGTTGCACGATTAAATCAAGTAACCACTCTCCCTATAGAAGCGACCCATGCCTTCAAGGACCATTCTGATAGGAGGTCCGAGGCACTGAACCGCTCCATGTTTTCCATGTTGGGGTCTGCATTGCGGCCTATTGTGGCCGCAACCCTGGTGTCTCAGACACTCACTGAATGGGCTAGGGTTTTGCACCAGACCATGGAGGCACATCCTCCTCCCTCCCAAATTTATTAGACTGGCTGACCAATTGGTACAGGGCCTGGTATATGTCTGTGATGCTACACTGGATGCAGCACCTTTGATATCCAGAGCTTCTGTTTCGGCGGTGTTTTTGCGCCGCCTGATTTGGCTGAAATGCTGGTCTGCTGACCAAGCATCCAAAAAAGCCCTGGCTGATTTACCCTTTTAAGGGTGGGAGGCTTTTTGGTACCTCGCTGGATGACATTATCGAGGATGTCACTGGGGGTAAGAGCACTCTCCTCTTAGTCCACCGTCCTTCGTTCCCCACTCAGAAGCGGTATTTTCGTCATTCAGGGCCCGCGGGTAAACCCTCCCATACCGACAAAGGCTCAGCTTCGGGACAGAAATGTCCCTGGGTGCATAAGCCGAACAAGCCGGAAACCAAGTCTGCCAATGCATGAAGCCTTGCCCCCACGACTCATGGGTGGGGGGATGGCTTTGCAGGTTCACAGCTCGGTGGACCTCCCTGCTCTCCGACCAGTGGGTCTGCGAGGTGGTCTCTTCGGGGTACAAGATAGTTTTTTTTCCTACCCACCGAACCGATTCTTTCCCTCAAGTCTCCCTCTCGTCGGTCTGCCCTCCTAGGGGCAGTGCAGGACTTGCTAAGTTGCGGAGTAATTTTGCCTGATCGCAGGAAGAGAGGTTTTTATTCCAATCTGTTTGTGGTCCCGAAGAAGGACGGGGTCCATCCAATCTTGGACCTCAAAGCCCTAAATGCCTTTGTGAGAGTGAGGAAGTTCCGCATGGAATCCATTCGCTCGGTAGTAGCTGCGCTCCATCCAGGGGACTTTCTGGCGTCCTTGGAGATCAAGGACGCTTACTTGCATGTCCCAATTTGCGCAAGTCACCGGAGGTTTCTGCGCTTTGCGATAGGGGAGGACCACTTTCAGTTTAAGGCCCTTCCTTTTGGACTGGTGTCAGCACAAAGTTTTCACCAAGGTCTTGAACTTTCAGAAGTCGGTCCTGGTACCGACTCAGCGTTTTGGAGTACCTAGGGTTGATTCAGTACTCCTCGGAAGCGAAAGTCTTTCTTCCCCTGGAAAAATTGCAGACTCTTCAGTCTGCAGTGAAGGTGTTGGCATCCCGCAAATGGTCGTCTCTCCGTTTTTGCATGCGAGTCCTGGGCCTGATGGTTGCCTCCTTCGAGGCGGTACTGTATGCCCAGTTCCACATTCGTGTATTGCAGAAGGAGATCCTGTTCAAGTGGAACAAATCTCCATTGTCTCTGGATCGTCAGATTCAGGTAAGCCACCTAGTCAGAAGCTCTCTAAATTGGTGGCTGAGATCCCCGGCTCTTCGGTCCGGGAAGTCGCTTCTTCTCTTCCAGTGGACAGTGATTAAGAAGGACGCCGGCCTCACGGGTTGGGGGGTGTCTGGGGGGGTCCAATCAGCCCCGGATCGCTGGACTCTAGCGGAATCCCGTGTACTGATCAATGTCCTGGAACTCCGGGCGATCGGGCTTTGCCTCTCCTCGTCGTCGAGGAGGTTGCAAGGTCGCCCAATCAGGATTCAGTCGGACAACGCCACGGCGGTGGCTTATGTCAACTATCAGGGGGGAAAACGGAGCTTGGCTGCAGCGTCAGAGGTCGCTCACATCCTAAGGTGGGCGGAAAGAAGCGTGCCCGGTCTGTCAGCCGTCTACATTCTGGGCATAGAAAACTGGCAGGCAGACTACCCAAGTCGCAAGATGCTGGACCAGGGGGAATGGTCATTGCATCCGGATGTGTTTCAACTCCTTTGCAGGAAGTGGAGCACACCAGATGTGGATCTCCTGGCCTCTCGTCTCAACCGCAAAGGTATCGAGGTTCGTGGCCAGGTCCAGAGATCCGTGGGCAGACGCGTCAGGCGCGTTAGTGGCCCCGTGGAGTCAGTATCGGCTAATTTATGCCTTTGCCCCACTGAAGTTGCTTCCTCGGCTGCTCCACAGAGTGGAGGCCGAGGGAAACCTGATTCTAATCGCTCCAGATTGGCCTTGGCGTCCTTGGTACGCCGATCTTGTGCGCCTGGTGGCAGATGCACCCTGGCGGCTGCCAATGCGGGAGGACCTTCTGTCTCAAGGTCCCATACTGCATCCTGCTTTACAGTCGCTGGCTTTAATGGCATGGCTGTTGAAAGCTAGGTATTGAGGGACTGAGGTCTTCCCAACTCGGTCATCTCAACCATGCTGAGGGCACGAAAGTCTTCTTCCAGGAGGATCTACCATCACACCTGGAAGGCCTACATCTTTGTGCAAAGAGATGGGGTGGCGTCCACGGACTTTTTCGGTTTTCAGGATCCTGCTGTTTTTATAGCATGGAGTGGATCAGAAACTTGCTTTTAAGCACCGTTAAGGGACAGATCTCAGCCCTGGCTGTGTTCTTCCAGCGGCCTTTGGCGGGCAATTCTCTGGTGGGTACTTTTGCACAGGGGGTTCGTCGTACACTTCCCCATCTTAAACCACCTCTTCCCCCTTGGGATTTGAATCTGGTGCTTTCGGTTCTTCAGAAACCTCCCTTTGAAAATATCAGAGAAATAGCTCTCTTGACTATCTCAGAAGGTGGCCTTTTTTGTGGCCATTACATCTGTCAGACGTGTTTCTAAATTGATGGCCTTGTCTTGCAAGTCGCCATACTTGGTCCTCCATAAGGATAAGGCGGTGCTGCTCCAGCGGCCTTCCACCTTAACGAGGACATTGTACTTCCATCCTTGTGTCCTCGGCCAGCGCGTCCTAAAGAGGTTGCACTTCATACTTTAGATGTGGTACGTGCCTTGCGGGTGTACGTGTCTGCTACGGCTCAGTCTCGGAGGTCTGACTCGCTATTTGTGTCGATGTCTGGTCCACAAAAGGGCCTGGCGGGCTCGTCAGCCACCATTCTCGGTGGATCAGGCATACCGTCATACAGGCCTATGCTCTTAAGGGGAGGGCAACACCCTTTCCGGTCACGGCGCATTCAATTGGTGTTCCTTTCCGACATCAAGCGTCTGTCTCACAGGTGTGCAAAGCGGTGACTTGGTCGTCGGTACACACCTTCTCCAAATTTTACAAGGTTGATGCGAGTGCATCTTCAGATGCTTCCTTCGGCCGCAAGGTTTTGCAGGCGGCTGTTTAAAGTTGCAGCTCCTCCGTTGAGAAGCTCTGCTTGTTTTGGGGTGAAGTTATTTGTTTTTATTGATACTGTTCCCACCCCTCGTGTTTTTTTTTTTTTTTTTTACACTGCTTGGGGACGTCCCATATGTCAAGACTTTTGAAGGTTGTGTCCGTCCATGGATGAAAAGAGAAAATAGGATTTTTTATACTCACCGTAAAATCCTCTTCTCTGTCGTCCATGGACGGACACAGCACCCACCTGTACTGCTTGTTACCAACTGAGGCTGCATGCTGCAGGGCGGAGGGTTATGTCCGGAGGGACCGCCGTTCAATGCTGTTAAAGTGACCTTTATTTAAATATCCAACATGTTCTGTATAGTCCATATGTCAAGACTTGTAAAGGCTGTGTCCGTCCATAGACGATGGAGAAAAGGATTTTATGGCGAGTACAAAAAATCTTTTTTTTTTTTTTTTGCTAGAAAATTAGTCAGAACCCCCAAACATTTTTTATATACAGTGCCTTGCGAAAGTATTCGGCCCCCTTGAACTTTGCGACCTTTTGCCACATTTCAGGCTTCAAACATAAAGATATAAAACTGTAATTTTTTTTGAAGAGTCAACAAGTGGTACACAATCATGAAGTGGAACGAAATTTATTGGATATTTCAAACTTTTTTAACAAATAAAAAACTGAAAAATTGGGCGTGCAAAATTATTCAGCCCCTTTACTTTCAGTGCAGCAAACTCTCTCCAGAAGTTCAGTGAGGATCTCTGAATGATCCAATGTTGACCTAAATGACTAATGATGATAAATAGAATACACCTGTGTGTAATCAAGTCTCCGTATAAATGCACCTGCACTGTGATGGTCTCGGAGGTCTGTTTAAAGCGCAGAGAGCATCATGAAGAGCAAGGAACAAACCAGGCAGGTCCGAGATACTGTTGTGGAGAAGTTTAAAGCCGGATTTGGATACAAAAAGATTTCCCAAGCTTTAAACATGCCAAGGAGCACTGTGCAAGCGATATAATATTGAAATGGAAGGAGTATCCAACCACTGCAAATCTACGAAGACCTGGCCGTCCCTCTAAACTTTCAGCTCATACAAGGAGAAGACTGTTTAGAGATGCAGCAAAGAGGCCCATGATCACTCTGGATGAACTGCAGAGATCTACAGCTGAGGTGGGAGACTCTGTCCATAGGACAACAATCAGTCGTATACTGCACAAATCTGGCCTTTATGGAAGAGTGACAAGAAGAAAGCCATTTCTTAAAGATATCCATAAAAAGTGTAGTTTAAAGTTTGCCACAAGCCACCTGGGAGACACACCAAACATGTGGAAGAAGGTGCTCTGGTGAGATGAAACCAAAATCAAACTTTTTGGCAACAATGCAAAACGTTATGTTTGGCGTAAAAGCAACACAGCTCATCACCCTGAACACACCATCCCCACTGTCAAACATGGTGGTGGCAGCATCATGGTTTGGGCCTGCTTTTCTTCAGCAGGGACAGGGAAGATGGTTAAAATTGATGGGAAGATGGATGGATCAAGAAAACCTGATGGAGTCTGCAAAAGACCTGTGACTGGGACGGAGATTTGTCTTCCAACAAGACAATGATCCAAAACATAAAGCAAAATCTACAATGGAATGGTTCACAAATAAACATATCCAGGTGTTAGAATGGCCAAGTCAAAGTCCAGACCTGAATCCAATCGAGAATCTGTGGAAAGAACTGAAAACTGCTGTTCACAAACGGTCTCCATCCAACCTCACTGAGCTTGAGCTGTTTTGCAAGGAGGAATGGGCAAAAATTTCAGTCTCTCGATGTGCAAAACTGATAGACATACCCCAAGCAACTTACAGCTGTAATCGCAGCAAAAGGTGGCGCTACAAAGTATTAACTTAAAGGATCACTAAAGGAATTTTTTTTTTCCATTACTTTACTGCAGTACTGGTTTCATGTCCTTATTGTTCGTTTTTGCTTTGAAGTTGCTGTAAAACTGCTCTGATCTCCACACTTCCTGGTTGCCTGTTTCCTTATAACCACAGTACTGGGAGCTTTTCACGGTGGTCTAAGCTGTCATTACTGTGGCCCAGATTCAAGTAGAATCGCGCAATATTTGCGTGGGCAAAGAGCAAATTTTTTTCTCTGCGCCCACGCAAATATTGCGCTTTGCCCGCGATTCACGGAGCAGTTGCTCCGTAAATTGCGCGGGCAATATGCTAAGCAGCCGGGCGCAAGGCTGCCTAATGTAAATGATCCCGCCGGGGGCGGGAATCATTTAAATTAGGCGCGCTCCCGCGCCGAGCGAACAGCGCATGCTCCGTCGGGAAACTTTCCCGACGTGCATTGCGGCAAATGACGTCGCAAGGACGTCATTTGCTTGTAAGTGAACGTGAATGGCGTCCAGCGCCATTCACGGTTCACTTACGTAAACGACGTGAAATTTGAACGTCGCGAGCGGGAGGCGCAGCTATACTTTAGCATTGGCTGCGCCTGCTATTAGCAGGAGCAGCCTTATGCTAAAGGCGCCGTACGGAAACTCCGTACCTTGCGTGAGAAGGGCCCGCGCAACTTTTGTGAATCGGTGGTAGTATGCAATTTGCATACTACACGCCGATCACAAAGGCCGCGCCCCCTAGCGGCCAACGCAAGAATGCAGCCTGGGATGTGAAGGCATAAGGAGGCTTATGTTTGTCACATCCTAGGCTGCATTCGGTGTAACGAGGTTCCTGAATCAGGAGCACTCGTTACACCGGAGCAAGTAAGCCCTTGCGCCGCGCAACCTATGGTTGCGCGGGCGCAAGTGCTTCTTGAATCTGGGCCCAACCAATCGGATTAATTTTAAAAACAAAACACTGCCCTGGATTTGTTTGTTTTTGTTCTGTGGGTCTCTTTACTTCACAGAAACATGAATCCAGTTTAAAAACAAAAGTGAAACTGTAGGCACATTATATGATTGAATTTAATCTATGTTTAATCATTTTTAAAAGGAATCGGTTAACTTTTATGTCTCTATACCCTGTAAACAGTCATTTCAGCAAAAAAAAAAAAATGTTTTCCTTTAGTGACCCTTTAAGGGGGCTGAATAATTTTGCACGCCCAATTTTTCAGTTTTTTATTTGTTAAAGTTTGAAATATCCAATAAATTTCATTCCACTTCATGATTGTGTCCCACTTGTTGATTCTTCAAAAAAATATAGTTTTATATCTTTGAAGCAAAAATTTGCAAAGTTCAAGGGGGCCAAATACTTTCGCATGGCACTGTGTGTGTGTGTGTGTGTGTGTATGTGTGTGTGTGTGTGTGTAATATATATATATATATATATATTACACACAGAAAAGAATATCTGAATTGATGCCTGTAGCTGCAGATATCACCGCACAAAGTCGAGGATGTTCTATGACGTCCTCTGTGTAGAAGTGGTTAAACTATCAATGCTCCCCGCTGATACCACCCTTTGTGAGGTAGTTTTTTTTATACTGCACCTTAAAACTCCACTCTGCCCCCTTGGGGGCTTGTATTGGCGTATACATATTTAACCTCCTGGGCGGTGTTCCCGAGTCTGACTCGGGGTGAGATTTTTGGGCTACGATCGGTAACCCCGAGTCAGACTCGGGCTCGCCTCGCTGGATGTACAGGGATTGTTTACTTACCTTGTCCCTGGATCCAGCGATGCCACCGCGCTGTGTGAGCGAGCAGGACCTCGCTCGATTCACACAGTGCCTCCGTGTGACGCCGATCTCCGTTCCCTGCGACGTTACGACGCACGGGGACGGAGAACGGCGCCAAATTCAAAAAAGTAAACAAACACTATACATACAGTATACTGTAATCTTATAGATTACAGTACTGTATGTAAAAAAAACACCCCCCCCCTTGTCCCTAGTGGTCTGTCCTGTGTCATGCATGTCATTTTATATAATAAAAACGTTTCTTTCTCCCTGCAAACTGTAGATTGTCCATAGCAACCAAAAGTGTCCCTTTATGTCAAAAATAGTTTTAGATCAGCTAAAAAACAGCGATAATAAATTATAATCACTTGCAGAATTGTGCGATAGCGATTTGTGGGGAAATTCGTCATAAAAAAAAAAAAATAATGACAGCAACAATTCTGCAACTGAACAAATTTCAGTGATTTTGATTTGATTACATTATTGAATAATTTTTATTATAATTATATTATTATTTGTTATAATTATTTATAATTATTTATTATATTATAATTTATAATTTTGTTTTTAAAAAAATGTCATACCCGGGATGCCTATTAGAAGCTTGTTTGGTCAGATTTAAGTGAGTTATTTCTAAAAATGACAGACCTACAATATAAAACGCCAAATTTCCTTGCAAATAATGGTACCGCTTTCAGCATGTTTTTTCGGAAAGAATCATACCGCCAGGGAGGTTAAAAGGACCTGTCATGCTTTTTTCTATTACAAAGGATGTTTGCATTCCTTGTAATAGGAATAAAAGTGACCAATTTTTTTTTTTTTTTGTGTAAAAATGTATGAAATAAATATAAATAAGACAAAAAAAATATTTTTTAAATCGACCCGTCCCGACGAGCTTGTGCGCAGAAGCGAATGAATACGTGAATAGCGCCCGCATATGAAAGCGGTGTTCAAACCACACGATCGTTGGAGCGAGAGCAATAATTCTAGCCCTAGACCTCCTCTGTAACTCAAAAGATGCAACCTATAGAATTTTTTAAACATCGCCTATGGATATTTTTTGGGTAAAAGTTTGACGCCATTCCACGAGCGGGCGCAATTTTGAAGTGTGACATGTTGGGTATCATTTTACTCTGCGTAACATTATCTTTCACAATATAAAAAAAATTGGGCTTTACTGTTGTCTTATTTTTTTTAATTCAAAAAGTGATTTTTTTCCAAAAAAAGTGCACTTGTAAAACCGCTGCGCAAAATACGGTGTGACAAAAAAGTTTTTCAATGACGCCATTTTATTCTCTAGGGTGTTAAAAAAATATATATATAATGTTTGGGGGTTTTAAGTAATTTTCTAGCAAAAAAAACAGTTTTAATCTTGTAAACACCAAATCTGAAAAACAGGCAAGGTCCTTGAGGCCCTGTACACACGAGAGGATATGCGCTGGAAACGGTCCGCCGGACAGTTTCCAGCGGATAAATCCTCTGGCGGATTTGGATCTGATGGCTGTACACACCATCAGATCAAAATCCGCGCGGAATACATCCGCGGTGACGTGTCGCGCCGTCGCCGTGACGATGACGCAGCGACGTGCGCGACGCTGGAAGGTAAATACTTCCACGCATGCGTCGAATCATTACGACGCATGCGAGGGAGGGGAGCGGACGGACTGTTCCGGTGAGTCTGTACAGACTGGATCTTTCTTAGCATGCAAGAAATTTTTATCCGCTGGGAATCCGTCGGCTGGATTTTTATCCGCCGGGAAATGTCCGCTCGGACGTACACACGACCGGATCTATCTGCTGGAACTGATCCGCGGATCAATCCCAGCGGATAGATCCGGTCGTCTGTACGAGGCCTAAGTGGTTAATGAAATCTCTAAGCTTCGTGAATAATTTGATATATAGTTTTTTTTTTTATAGTTCCTGCTGTCAGCTTTCGCATAAGGCACTATTTGCTTAATGATCTTTATAAATCTGTCCACTAGACATGATTTTGGGGTTGCATTAATGTGACCCCATTGGCTGATTTGTGCCACTTTCTATCAGTTTAACCACTTGCTTACTGGGCACATATACCCCCTTCCTGCCCAGGCGAAATTTCAGCTTTCGGCACTGCCTTCCTTTAACTGACAATTGCGTGGTCGTGCGACGTGGCTCCCAAACAAAATTGACATCATTTTTCCCCACAAATAGAGCTTTCGTTTGGTGGTATTTGATCACCTTTGCGGTTTTTATTTTTTGTGCTATAAACAAAAATGTTTGAAAAAAAAATTTACTTTTTGCTATAATAAATATCCCAATTTAAAAAAAAAAAAAAAAATTTTCCTCAGTTTAGGCCGATACGTATTCTTTTTTGGTAAAAAAATTTAAATAAAAACGCAATAAGCGTGTAGTGACTGGTTTGCGCAAAAGTTATAGCGCCTACAAAATAGGGGACATAATTATTATGATTTTTTTTTTTTTTACTAGTAATGGCGGCGATCTGCGATTTTTATTGGGACTGCGACATTATGGCGGACACTTTTGACACGTTTTTGGGACCATTCACATTTATACAGCGAACAGTGCTATAAATATGCACTGATTACCGTATAAATGTGACTGGCAGGGAAGGGGGTTAAACACTAGGGGGCGAGGAAGGGGTTAAATGTGTACCCTGCAAGGTGATTCTTACTGGGGGAGGTGACTGATCTGTGTCCCTATGTACAAGGGACACAGCATCAGTCTCCTCTCCCTGACAGGACGTGGATCTCTGTGTTTACACAGAGATCCACGGTCCTGCTCAGTTACTGGGCAGAACAATAGAGCTATCGTGCCGCCATTAATTGACGGTGGCCGGTAGTGTAGTGGTTAATGAATTTTTTTTCTAAAGGCAAGGATCAAATATTACAAAATAAAAAATAAGTATATAGGAAATGGGTACATATGATATATCAAAGAATAGACCGTTTACTGATGGCATAGATGGGATGTGACTGCTTGGAAGCCCACATAGATCCATAGAGTGGTTTGGTTTTGTTCCACATTTCCTTTTAAACATATTATGATATAAGGACCTCCGGTATATAATGAAACACGTAGGGTAGAGCAATGCACTGACATCACCGCAACCCTCGAGTCCCGGCAGGACGGATTGTGTGTGCAGGCCGACGCATACGATTTTAAGGTGTTTATATATGGATCAATAATGTGAGTGCATTTTTTAGCAAATGTGAATGCATTTTTAGGATTTTACACTATGTTGAACCTTTTTCATTTGAGGTACTCCTATGACAACTGTGTGGGGAAGATTGGTATGTCATGGGGGAATACCTTCTGAAGTCTTAAAAGGCCCTGGCATATAGTATAGAGCCACAAGCGCTATTGACCTCTGGTGGTGAGAGGTCCATGTAAGCCTCTGGTGGTGGTGTTGATGCACAGGATAACATTTCAAGGTGATGGATAATGGTGATACCAGGAATTATTATAACATCGCTTGTGGACATTTTTTTTTCTGTAATTATTTCTGAAAAGCTAAATAGTAGTGTGAAAAAGTTCAATATTGTAGACTCATGGTGTTACACTCTAATCAGCTAATTACCTCAAAACACATGTAAAGATTTGCTGAGCCTTTAAAGTGGATGTAAACCCACTCTCACCCTTTCTTTTTATTTATTTTTATTTTTATTTTTATTTTTTTGCCATAGTGCCGATCTGTAAGGATATATATGCCTCCTGCATGTATCCTTACCTGTCAAATGTCTCCCCTCTGTCTGTTATGAGACCTAAAAAAACTGCAGATTCTGTGGGTGGGTCTGTTGTCCGGAGCTCGTGGGTGGAGTCGTTATGTCAGTAGACTCCCGGCCCTCCTCTACACGCCCCTTGTCAGCATGCATTTTCTCCTGTGTATTTCCTACCCAAAATTCTGCTATGATCTAGACTAACATCCAGTCAAAACCCAGAAAAGTAACCACATGACTTCAGCATGGCCAATCCTGGGAGAGCTGCAGAAGGTAGGAGTGGTGGTGGGAATTAAGAAATAATGCCTGTCTCAGGCTCCTGCATGAGATATGTAAATAACCTGTCACTCACAGCAGGTGGGAAGAATAGACAGGGTTTTCTCAGTTTCGGTTTTATCTCTGAAAAAAGATAAGAGGATTGCTCAGAGCTGGATTAACTCTTTGTGGCAAGACTGGGCACAGATGATTTGAAATCCTATACTATACATTGTGCCAGCCAAAAAATAAATTTCAGGTTTACATTCACTTTAAATGGTCTCTCATTCTGGTTCATAGGTTACACAATTATAAGAAAGACTGCTGACTTGACAGTTTTCCAGAAGAGTCGTTGACGCCCTCCACAAGGAGGCTAAGTCACAAAAGGTCATTGCTAAAGAAGCTGGCTGTTCACAAGCATTTTAATGTAAAGCTGAGTAGAAGGAAAAGGTTTAGTAGAATAAAGTGCACAAGCAACAAGGTTAACCACAGCCTTAAGAGGATTGTGAAGCAAAGGCCATTCGAGAATTTGGGGGAAATTCACAAGGAGTGTACTGCGGCTGGTGTCAGTTCTTTAAGAGCCACCACACACAGATGTATCCAGGACATGGGCTACAACTGTCGCATTCCTTGTCGCAAGCCACTTCTGAACCAGAGGCAACGTCAGAAGCGTCTTACCTGAGCTAAGGAGAGAAAGGACTGGACTGTTGCTCAGTGGTCCAAAGTCCTCTTTTCGAATGAGAGTAAATTTAGCATTTCATTTGAAAATCAAGGTCCCAGAGTCTGGAGGACGAGTGCAGAGGCACAGAATCCAAGTTGCATGAGGTCCATCGTGAGGTTTCCACAGGTCAGTGATGATTTGGGGAGTCATGTCATCTGCTTGTGTTGGGGCACTGTGTTTTTTCAAGTCTGTTTCCCTCTGCTGCTGACCAGGTTTATGGAGATGCTGGTTTTGGCACCAGCCCACACTGACAAAAGTACCAATACCTGGTTTAGTAACTTGCTGAGCAGCCTGTGTGTGTGTGTGTGTGTGTATGTATGTATATATGTGTGTGTGTATATATATATATATATATATATATATATATATATATATATATATATATATATATATATATATATATATATATATATATATGCAGCAGGTCGGCTCTCCTGCGCAAACAGTCATACTCATACGACGGCTTGTGCATGTGAAACTGTAGGGCTTGCGCACTCTATGCACACCGCAGGAGCGAGCCTGCGGGTCCCGTGGACTTTATGTCCGCTGGCAACCCACGATCGTGGTGGGGAGAGGCCGGGCACACGCTTCCGGCGGCGCGCACGCGACATTAGTTGCCGCTCGAAGAGCGGACATATAGCTACGAAGAGCCGACCTGCCACCGTATAATGACGGTGGCTGGTCGGCTAGTAGTTAAAGGCAACCAAGTCTGTTTTCAAGTCCTCTATGCAGTAAAGGGAGACCCCCCCACTAGTGAAAAGTGGAAGGGGAGCGATCTGCAGTCCTTTTTGTGTGCCTGGCATTTCAGACTTTTTGGTGGTAGAGGTACGGGAAGAGTTGACAACTTAAAAAACGTTTACATGTCTTCTTCAGGAAGCGGAATATACAGGGTTATGGGAATTGTTAGAGCAGAAAAATCACACATACGTAGGTTGAACTGTTTGCCGTTTTGCAGACATTGGTGTAAAAAGTTGAAAACCACTGATGAGTAATGCATTTAAGTATCTGCTCTTTGGTAACTCTTCCTCATGCTTTGTTTATCTCCTATTCATGTTTTTGGCAGCTGGACAAAAGATAAACGTGTATTGCTTATGATGTCTAAGTCCAAAAAGAAGTGGGTTCCCATCCGACCGCTCCCATCCATTCGCTCCTTTCCACAGCAGTATGAGGTGAGGCTTTGTTTCCATATGTTTTTACAGCTTTTTTTTGGTTAATTATGAAATTGTATCATACAGTCGCCTATACAGTAAATTAGGTTTCATTAAATCACATTAAAGCAGAACTAAGCTCTCTTGTCCTTTTGGCTAAGCAAGCTGCCATCTTAGCCTCTTATCTGTAACTGACTGCTGCATGTGATCAGTTATGATACCAGTCATCAGATGGTTTGACAGCTTGAGGGCAAAAGTAAATGTGACAGCATTCCCTGCGTACTGGGAATGTAACTATTTAATAAAATCATTATATTGAAGCGTTTTAGTTCCCATAGATTCAACAATTAAAAAAAAAAAAGTTACATTCCTGGTATGCCAGAAATGCTAACTGTTACATTTGCTTGTGCTCTCAACCAAACTGTCAAACCATTTAATAAATTGGAATCATAACTGATCACATGTGCAACACCCATTGCAGTTGCAGATCATACAAAAGCCAAGAAGGCAGCTTCCATGGCTAAAAAGGATAGGAGGGTTTAGTTCTGCTTTAAACCATGAAACAAAGTTGTTCTATGTGAAAGTTCTGCCTCCAATACCCATGACAAAGTTGAGATAATTGAGGCGGTTCTTTAAATAATACTGGATAGTAAGGGGTGGTGGTATTAGATAGGTGACAATGTCAAAACAAAGGCACCAACATCCCTGTTAATATGTGTAGACAGAGGTTTTTTGAGGGGATTTTTACAAGTACCAGCAAAAGTAGTAAATGCAATACTCCAAAGATATAAAAACAGAAGTTTTATTACTACAGACAAGACATGGTTAAAAATATTATTGCCTACAAATTGTGTGCATAAATACAGTCAAACATCTAGAGTTCAAAACAGAAATATTTCACTCAACAATGATATTGGAGTGATTGTCCCGACATGTTTTGCCACTTGGGGCTTTCTTTGGGGGATGTTTATAGAGACACTCAGATGTAAACTGCATAGAACAGAACAAAGTTAAAACCATTTATATAACATAAACAAAATAGACTGTCAACTGCCACGTCCACCCCCTGAGTGTCTCTATAAACATCCCCCGAGGAAGCCCCAAGTGGCGAAACATGTCGGGACAATCAACCAAAGTCATTGTTTAGTGAAATCTTTCCATCTGTTTTGAACTCTAGATGTTTGACTGTATTTATGCACACAATTTGTAGCCAATAATAATTTTAACCATGTCTTGTCTGTAGTAATAAAACTTCTGTTGTTTTTATATCTTTGGAGTATTGCATTTACTACTTTTGCTGGCACCCGTAAAAACCCCCCCAAAAAATCTCTTCTGTCTACCAATACTGGATAGTATTTCCTATAATTTTACTAAATTTACATACAGTATAGGTCAAAGAATTATGTGTAATTCGGTGTTTCCCAGATCTGTTCTTGGACCACTAGCAGATCGTGTTTTACAGATCTTTTCAGTTTCTTTTAAACTTTGACTAATTAACACAAATGCCTAGACTTGTGGTTAACATGATCAGTTTGTTACCTCTGAGGTTAACCAGAACATACTGACCCCACAGCAAGACATAGGGTCAGTAAAGGGTTTAGAACATTCTCTTAGGTACATGGCTAATACTACATTTGATGATGTTAGTAGGAGACAACCTACAGTATAACAGCAACACCTATCTAGCTGTTGGTATACAACAGCTGGCATCAAATGCTGCTTCTATCTGTTTTCTCGACAATCTATGGAATCTTGTGAATAAAAGAACACAGTAACATGCTCTAGTTGGATTTTGAGTTGTGTTGCCACTTTTGTGAAATATCAAACGCTGCTTATTCTCAGACTCCCTAGATCAGATTTGTGTAATCTGGTAATTTTATTGTTTTACATCACTTGTGTTAAACACAAGGCCCACATGCCGAATCCGGACATTTCACGTGGCCCTCACACCTCTCCCACAATTACAGCCCACCCCCTTGTCTGTGCCACCACTTGGTCTCTGCAGTTGGCAGCAGAGAGAACAGATCTCCCTGGACCTCTTGGACTCATTTAGTCTTAAAACATACATGATTCCCATTGGCCCAATCCCTAGCCCTTTTAACCACTTAAGCCCCGGACCAATATGCAGCTTGGTGCCCAGAGGTGTTTTTACAATTTAGCACTGCGCTGCTTTAACTGGTAATTGCGCGGTCATGCAATATTGTACCGAAACCAAACTTGCGTCCTTTTCTTCCCACAAATAGAGCTTTCTTTTGATGGTATTTGATTGCCTCTGCGGTTTTTATTTTTTGCGATATAAACGGAAAAAGACAGTAAATTTTGAAAAAAATTGATTTTTCTTAAAACAAAAAGTAGAAAATATCGAATAAACTAAATTTTAGTCAAACATTTAGGCCAAAATGTATTCAGACACATGTCTTTAGTAAAAAAAATCGCAATAAGCGTATATTTATTGGTTTTCGCAAAAGTTATAGCGTCTACAAACTAGGGTACATTTTTTGGAATTTACACAGCTTTTATTTTATGACTGCCTATCTCATTTCTTGAGGTGCTAAAATGGCAGGGCAAAACCCCCCCCAAATGACCCCATTTTGGAAAGTAGACACCCCAAGGAAACTGCTGAGAGGCATGTTGAGTCCATTGAATATTTTATTTTTTTGTCCCAAGTGATTGAATAATGACAAAAAAAAAAAAAATTTTTTTTTACAAAAAGTTGTCACTAAATGATAATATTGCTCACACATGCCATGGTTATATGTGGAATTGCACCCCAAAATACATTCTGCTGCTTCTCCTGAGTACGGGGATACCACATGATTGGGACTTTTTGGGAGCCTAGCCGCGTACGAGGCCCCAAAAACCAAGTACCGCCATCAGCATTTCTAAGGGCACACATTTTTGATTTCACTCCTCACTACCTATCAAGGTTTCGAAGGCCATAAAATGCCAAAATAGCACAAAAAAACCCCAAATGACCCCATTTTGAAAAGTAGACACGCCAAGCTATTTGCTGAGAGGCATGTCGAGTCCATGGAATATTTTATATTTTGACACAAGTTGCGAGAATATGACAAACTGATTTTTTTTTTTGCACAAAGTTGTCACTAAATGATATATTGCTCACACATGCCATGGTTATATGTGGAATTGTACCCCAAAATACATTCTGCTGCTTCTCCTGAGTATGGGGATACCACATGTGTGGGACTTTTTGTGAGTCTAGCCGCGTACGGGGCCCCGAAAACCAAGCACTGCCTTCAAGATTTCTAACGGCATACAATTTTGATTTCCCTCCTCACCAGCTATCACTACCTATTACTGTTTTGAAGGCCATAAAATGCCAAGATGGCACACAACCCCCCCCAAATGACCCCATTTTGGAAAGAAGACACCCCAAGCTATTTGATGAGAGGCATGTTGAGTCCATGGAATATTTAATTTTTTTGCCCCAAGTGATTGAATAATGACCAAAAAAAATAATAATTACAAAACGTTGTCACTAAATGATAAATTGCTCAAACATGCCATTGGCATATGTGGAATTACACCCCAAAATACATTCTGCTGCTTCTCCTGAGTACGGGGATACCACATGTGTGGGACTTTTTGGGAGCCTAGCCACGTACGGGACCCCAAAAACCAATCACCGTCTTCGAGATTTGTGTGAGTGAAATCAAAGATTTATGTCCTTAGAAATCTTGAAGGTGGTGATTGGTTTTCGGGGTTCCGTACGCAGCTAGGCTCCCAAAAAGTCCCACACATGTGGTATCCCCGTACTCAGGAGAAGCAGCAGAATGTATTTTTGGGTGTAATTCCACATATGCCCATGGCATGTGTGAGAAATATATAATTTAGTGACAACGTTTTGTAATTTTTTTTTTTTTTGGTCATTATTCAATCACTTGGGGCCAAAAAATTAAATATTCCATGGACTCAACATGCCTCTCAGCAAATAGCTTGGGGTGTCTTCTTTCCAAAATGGGGTCATTTGGGGGGGTTGTGTGCCATCTTGGCATTTTATGGCCTTCAAAACAGTAATAGGTAGTGATAGCTAGTGAGGAGGGAAATCAAAATTGTATGCCGTTGGAAATCTTGAAGGCGGTGCTTGGTTTTCGGGACCCCGTACGCGGCTAGGCTCACAAAGTCCCACACATGTGGTATCCCCGTACTCAGGAGAAGCAGCAGAATGTATTTTGGGGTGCAATTCCACATATAACCATGGCATGTGTGAGCAATATATCATTTAGTGACAACTTTGTGCAAAAAAAAATCAGTTTGTCATATTCTCGCAACTTGTGTCAAAATATAAAATATTCCATGGACTTGACATGCCTCTCAGCAAATAGCTTGGGGTGTCTACTTTCCAAAATGGGGTCATTTGGTTTTTTTTTTTGCTATTTTGGCATTTTATGGCCTTCGAAACTGTGATAGGTAGTGAGGAGTGAAATCAAAAATTTACACCCTTAGAAAGCCTGAAGGCGGTGATTGGTTTTTGGGGTCCCGTACGCGGCTAGGCTCCCAAAAAGTCTCACACATGTGGTATCCCCGTACTCAGGAGAAGCAGCAGAATGTATTTTGGGGTGTAATTTCACATATGCCCATGCCATGTTTGAGCAATATATCATTTAGTGACAACTTTGCGCAAAAAAATAAAATTAAAAAAAATATATTTATCTTTCCCGCAACTTGGGTCAAAATATAAAATATTCCATGGACTCGCGATGCCTCTCAGCAAATAGCTTGGGGTGTCTACTTTCCAAAATGGGGTCATTTGGGGGGGGTTTTGAACTGTCCTGGCATTTTATGAACAACATTTAGAAGCTTATGTCGCACATCACCCACTCTTCTAATCACTTGAAGAAAAAGCCCTTTCTGACACTGTTTGTTTACATAAAAACATATTATTTTTTTGCAAGAAAGTTAAGTTGAACCCCCAAACATTATATATTTTTTTAAAGCAAAGGCCCTACAGATTAAAATGGTGGGTGTTGCAATTTTTTTTTCCACACAGTATTTGCGCAGCGTTTTTTCAAACGCATTTTTTGGGGAAAAAATACACTTTTTTTTATTTTAAAGCACTAAAACACACTATATTGCCCAAATTATTGATGAAATAAAAATGATGATCTTAGGCCGAGTACATGGATGCCAAACACGACATACTTTAAAATTGCGCACAAACGCGCAGTGGCGACAAACTACATACATTTTTAAAAGCCTTTACAGGTTACCACATTAGATTTACAGAGTAGGTCTACTGCTAAAATGACTGCCCTCGATCTGCCCTTCGCGGTGATACCTCACATGCATGGTGCAACTGCTGTTTACATATGACTCCAGATCGACGCTTGCGTTCGCCTTTGCGCAAGAGCAGGGGGGGACAGGGATGCTTTTTATTTATTTTTTTATTTTATTTTTTAATATTTTTATTTCGCTTTTTTTATTTTATTTGTAAACTGTTCCTTCCATTTTATTTATTTTTTACCATTTTTATTGTTATCTCAGGGAATGTAAATATCCCTTATGATAGCAATAGTTAGTGACAGGTACTCTTTTTAAAAAAAAATGGGGTCTATTAGACCCTAGATCTATTTTCTCTGCCCTCAAAGCATCTGACCACACCAAGATCGGTGTGATAAAATGCTTTCCCATTTTCCCAATGGCGCTGTTTATATCCGGGGGGGGGGGACATTCCCTCCCACTGAATGTAAAAGCAGTCTAGAGGCTAATTAGCCGCTAGGACTGCTTTTACATGAAAGCCGACCGCTGGCTGAAAAGAATGATACCAAGATGATGCCTAAACCCGCAGGCATCATTCTGGTATAACCATTCAAAGTCCAGCAACATACCAGTATGTTGATGGTTCTTGTTGGACATGTATTGTAATCTTTTGTTTTTCATGCAGCCTGTTGGCTGAACGAAAAAAAGATTGATCGGTGGGTATGCCCACCATTAGAATACCTCCCTTCATCCACCCACTTCTAATGATGGGCATACATGCACCAATTATATATGCCGAAGCATGGGGGCATCCTCCCGCAAAAAAGTTATGCCGCGTACACACGGTTGGACTTTTCTATGCCGCGTACACATGGTCAGACTTTTCCACGGGAAAGCCTCCATAGGAATGTCAACCGTACGTACGCGGCATTAGGAGCAAAATCGCTCCTCCGCCCCTAATGCCCCCATGCTTCGGAATATATGCTCTTTTTTTAACTGTGGTGGTGAAATCACCTCCACAGCGTTGGAGTCGCGGCTTTCTATATCGTGGGAGCAAACGCTGTTGCTGTCACGCTAAATAAATCCGCGCTGCAACTGAATGGCGTACCTGCTAAGCAAATGATGGTTAACATTAAAACAAAGTAACATTACAGTATAACAGTAAGATCATACCATACCTGCAAAGCAAATACCAAAAAAAAAACATAGTAAAAAATAAAACATTTAACGCAACCTGTACCTAAAATATATATATGCCGAAGCATGGGGGCATCCTCCCACAAAAAAGTTATGCCGCGTACACACGGTCGGACTTTTCCACGGGCAAGCCCCCGTCGGAATTTCGATCGTATGTACGCGGCATAAAAAGTTATGCCGCATACACACGGTCAGACTTTTCCACGGGCAAGCCTCCGTAGGAATGTCGACCGTATATACGCGGCATTAGGAGCAAAATCGCTCCTCCGCCCCTAATGCCCCCATGCTTCGGCATATATGCTCTTTTTTTAACTGTGGTGGTGAAATCACCTCCTACAGCACTGGAGTCGCGGCTTTATATATCGTGGGAGCAAACGCTGTTGCTGTCAAGATAAATAAGTCCGCGCAACAGCTGAATGGCATACCTGAAAACAGTAAAGTAAATTACATACCTGAAAAGCAAGCATGAAAAAACATAACAATAAAACTTTGCAGAATAGAATACAGTAAAAAAGTGCAGAACAATAGAGCGAGAGTAGAGAGGGAGAGAACAATAAAACGACAACTATTTTTTTTTTTTTTTTTTATATTTTTTTTGTGTTTTTATTTTTTACTTTTTTTTTTTAACACTTTTTTTTGTAACTGTAACTGTTGAACTGTTGAACTTTCTGGATCCAGGTTTGGGTCTCTCAAAATGCGATTAGGTCGCACGGTGCCACATGCTCCAATCTGATGATCAAACAAGTGGCTAAAAAGTGTCACGCTACTGTAAAAATTGTCCACATACACATGGTACCCCTTTCCGAATAAGGGTGACACCAAGTCCCAAACGATCTTGCCAGCGCTCCCCATGTAATCTGGGCATCCTTCCGGCTCTACCTCACTATCTTTTCCCTCATAAACCCTAAAGCTCCATGTGTAGCCTGTGGCCCTGTCACAGAGCTTATAGAGCTTGACCCCGTATCTGGCACGCTTGCTGGGAAGGAACTGTTTGAAAGACAAGCGGCCAGAAAATTTAACCAGGGACTCATCAACGCATACAACCTGCTGGGGATTAAACAAGGCTGCATAACGTTCGTTGAAATGGTTTATGAGGGGCCGAATTTTGTAGAGCCGGTCAAATTCAGGGTCTCCACGTGGACGACAAAGTGCATTGTCACTGAAATGCAGGAACCGCAGGATCGCCTTGTATCGTCTCCTGGCCATGTGAGCAGAGAACACGGGCATATTGTCGATGGGATGTGTGGACCAATACATCCGCAACGACAGAAATGGGTGTATGCCCATGTTGAGGGTAAGGCCCAGAAAGGTCTTAAATTCGGAAACCTCAAGAGGTTTCCATTCTTTGGCAAGGAGAGACTGGGGATTAGCGGCGATGTAGGTACCAGCATATAAATTAGTCTGGTCCACAATAGATCTATAGAGATCTTCCGTGAAATACAGCGAAAAGAAATCAAGTGGCATAAAATTCGCTGTATCCACCTGAATACCGGGTTGGCCAGTGAATGGGGGAAGTACAGGTTCTGCAGAAGTGGTGGGGACCCAATCAGGATAGGCCAATTCTGCAGGAAGGGCACTATGGGCACGACGGGCCTGTCTTTGTCTTCTTCTTGGTGGCAGCGGGACACTACTTGTGCTTGCCACCTCGCCAGCTTGAACTGCACTTATGGGACTCGCCACGTCACCACGTGATACTGCAGTGCTGGATGAACGACCAGGGTGTACTAGGCCGCTGGTGCTTGCCAGTTCACAAGAAGGAATAGCGGCGCTAGTACTTCTCTGCTCCATACAAGGGTCTTGCGGTTCTTGCTGCTCAACAACATCAGAACGGGGTCGGGTACGCCTGGCCTTAGCAGGGACCACAACTCCGTCGTCCGAGCTATCTGACATGGAGCCGCTGTCGTAAATGGGTTCATATTCTGAGCCAGATTCTGACAGATGCGTGACCTCCTCTTCACTATCTGTCAAGCTCATGAACAAGTAGGCCTGTTCATCATTGTACGTTCGCTTTGCCATTTTGGACTCTAAATTTAGTGGTACAATGGTGATGATTCACGGGTAAAAAAAGCACCTGACTATTGAAAAGCAAATGTAGAAAACGCTTCCAAAAAAAACTGTTAGCGATCGCAGGGATCAGGCCTGTCTCGGCGAACGCTGCAGTTATGTGTCTTGTGTTTTTGAAGTGACAGTGGTCGATCGATACTGCACTTGGGTGGGTTGGGCTGGGCAGAGGGGGGAAAACGCAGGTGCTAGCAGGTATCTGGGCTGATTCCGCTAACAATGCGTTTTTGGGTACCCTAAACTGCTGGGTACGCTAGTATAGATCTGATCAGATCAGGTATCGATCCGTTCAGATACTATACCACTAAGGGGAGTGTATGCTTTGCGAGTGTGTGTAAGCGGTACTGGCACTAACTTAACGCTGCCTGGGGCGACGCAGACCCTGACTGACGCTAAAATTTTATTTATATCACCCGCCGGGCGATCAGGGGGTTAAACCTTTATTGGGTTATATACGGCGGGTGCCCTGATGCTATAAACAGCAAACTAACTAACCAGCGTCAACCGTAACACTTATACGGTGATCACTGGTGAAAGGGTTAACTAGGGGGCAATCAGGGGGTTAAACCCTTTATTAGGTAATATATGGGGGTACCTGACGCTTTCTAAAAACCTGGCGGCGAACCTAAAATAACGAAATAACTAACTGGCTAACCGCGTCACCAGTGACACTTATACGGTGATCACTGGTGAAAGGGTTAACTCTAGGGGCAATCGGGTTAAAACCTTTATTTATGGGGGTACCTAACGCTATATAAACCTGGCGGCGAACCTCAAAAAAACTAACTGCCTAGCAGCAACAGTGACACTAATACAGCGATCAGAAAACCGATCGCTTAGTGACACTGGCAATAGGGGGTGAAAGGGTTAATTAGGGTGGTGATCAAGGGGTTAAACCTTTATTAGGGGGGGTAGGGGGCCTAAAGCTAATGTCCCTAACACTTTTTTATGTCACAAATGACACTAATTGCAGTGATCAGAAAATAAATGACCACTGCAATAGTGACACTGTGACAGTTGGATGGGGGGGGGTGATCAGCGGTGACTGGGGGGGGGGGGGTTGTGTGCCTATGTGTAACGTGTCAGTGTTGTGTTTGGTGCAACTCACGTTACAGAAGTCCTCTCTCCTCTGGATCCAGACGAAAAAGACCCACACGAGGAGAGAGGACTTCACTTCCCCTTCCTGTGTTTACATTTAGCACAGGAAGGGGCTGAGCAGGACGCTCATTGGCTGAGAGCGATCCAGAGGAGGCGGCTGGAATCGAATAGCCGCCTCCTCTCCCCGGGACGCCCGTAACCACTTACCGACCGCTGCACGGAGCGGGGGGGGTCCCGATGGGACCCCCGACCCGCGAATAGGCAGGGGCGTATATATACGCCCATGTGCCTGTCCGTGCCATTCTACGGACGTATATACTCGTGCGGCGGTCGTTAAGTGGTTAATGTCCACCGCATTTAATTTCATTGACGACAATCATCTACCCTCCAGTAATCTCCTAACTGCTAACATCTCAGTCATACCCAAACCTGGTAAAGATCCATCACAGTGTAGTAGCTACCGACCAATCTCGCTCCTCAACATAGATTTTAGGCTCTATGCCCAGGTTCTGGCCAACCGCCTTTCCCTCTTATTACCCTCAATTGTCCATAGAGACCAGATGGGCTTTGTCCCTGGTCATGAGGCCAGGGACAGCACGACTAAAACCATTCACCTGATATCTTACATCCAACGCTATGGCCTAAAGGCTTGTCTACTGTCATTCGATGCGGAGAAGGCCTTTGACCGGGTCAATTGGCAGTTTTTGCGTCTCTCTTTGCAGCAGCTGGGTTTGGGCCCTGCTTTTATATCCAAGACTATGGGTCTATACACTCGCCCCTCTGCATCTGTCCTGGTCAATGGCTTTTCCTCCGCGTCCTTTCAGATAGCAAATGGTACGCGTCAGGGCTGTCCCCTGTTGCCTTTACTTGTTTTAGTGATTGAATCCGACCATAATGGGAATTCAGACATCCTCTGCTGAACCCAAGCTCTCCCTTTATGCGGACGATCTACTGGTTTACATTCAACAACCTCACACGTCTCTACCCTCTTTAATGAGTGAATTTCGTAGGTTCGGGGACTTTAGTAATTTAAAATTAAATATATCCAAGACTGAAGCCCTGAACATATCCCTTCCCTGTACAACTCTCACTAGATTACAGGCACATTTTTCCTTCTAGTGGAGCCCTAAGGGCATCTCTTATCTGGGTATAACGATCCCCTCCAATCTGTCGCAGCTTTATGCCCTTAAAGTGGTTGTAAACCCACTATTTTGACTTTTACCTACAGGTAAGCCTATAACAAGGCTTACCTGTAGGTAAGGAGAATATCTCCTAAACCTGCACGGTTTAGGAGATATTCCCCTCGCAATGCGGGCGGCGCATGCGCAGGGGGGAATCCACGGCGAAAGGACCGGCATCCGCCGGACCCTGCCGATTTTAAATCTCCCGCGCGCACGCGCGGGAGTGACGTCATCGCCGCTCCAGCCAATCACAGCGCTGGAGCGGCGATACCCGGAAGACACGCCGGAGCAAGATGACATCCTGCTCGGCGTGGACCAGGTAAGTGGTGGTCACCTTGTTCCGAGGCAAGTATTTCATAATCGGCTAGTATGCGGTGCATACTAGCTGATTATGCCTTTTGCCTTGCAGGTTTTAAAAAAAAAAAAAAGTTTATGCGGTTTAATTATCTCCCTCTTCTGACCCAGCTTCGGACGGAATTAGAAGCCTGGAACTCCGCCCTAATACCTTGGTTTGGACGTATTGATACATTAAAAATGGACACACTTCCTAAATTACTTGTTCCAAACTGTACCCATCTCTGTCCCCAAACGTTTTTTCTCTTCCCTATGCTCCATGTCCATACGTTTTGTTTGGCACCAAGGCATGTCCCGCATCCGTCACACCTTACTCACATACCCTAAGACTCGGGGCGGGGTGGAACTACCCGACTTTGAATTATATCATAGGGTCGCAGTATTATCCAGGGTGTTAGAATGGTTCCCTCGCTCCTTCCCTAAAGCTTCCACCATGGTAGAAAAGGATTTATCCGTTTATGATCTCCGGGCCTTACTTTGGGGTTATGGACATCACCTACAGTTACTTTCTGATGCTTCTCCGCTGACAACAGCCGCCCTACAGTTGTGGTACAAGAAGGGATTGCTTTCCTTATTGTCCACTGACCCATCACCACTCACATCCCTTTTCGACCACCCTGTGTTACCTCAGGGACTGGGCTCACACACGGTGGGACCATACTCCCGTCACGCCTGGCCCATAGCGAGCTCATTTGTACACCCTGTTACCGGCTCCCCTGTACTGCCTAGGGACCATGGTAATTGGCTCACGGCCCTGCGCATATCCTCCTTTTTGCTCTGACCTTTTTTCCTCGTCCCAGATTCACAGACCCCTAACAGGTTTTGAACAGCTGTGCTCTCTCTCAGAAACACCAAGACATTTGCTCTACTCTATGTACACACTGCAGCACACTTTGATACATGATCAACCCCCCTCCTACACAAGGAAGTGGTGCACGGATCTGGGAAGGGAACTCCAAACAGCGGATTGGCAGAAATCGTACTACTTCACTCACAAGTCCTCTGTCTCCTGCTACTCTCAGGAGAAAAACTTTAAGCTTTCTCGATGGTACAGCGATCCTCACTCTCTACAATAAAATATTTCCATCTGTGCCCCCTGTGTGTTGGAGATGCAGCTCGGTGGATGGTAGCTACCTCCATATTTGGTGGAAGTGTCTGACCGTTCAGCCCCTTTGGTCTCAGGTCTTTGCCATATACAGCAAGCTCTATGATCAACCCCTAACACCTTCACTGGAGATAGCTTTACTGTCCATGTTACCTGGCTCCATAGCTTCCCAGAAGGGTACATTGCTGCCTTTCATTCTGGCGGCCGCAAGGCAGCTTATCCCCCAATTTTGGAAAACTACTACTACCCCTCCTTTGTCCCTGTGGGTCTCTGTAGTCAATGACATCATGCGCATGGAGGAGATGTTGGCCCTAGATACTGACACTTATGATAAATGTATGACCTAGCGGCTCTTGTGGATCGATTGTTCTACCTCTGACTCCTTGAAGGCGTTACTAACACTTAGATGACGTGTCGTGGCCCGCCTGGTTCTCGGTTCTTCCTTCTTTCTCTCCCCCCCCCCCCCCCCCCTTCTCCCTTTCCTCTCTTTTTTTTTTTTTTTTTTCTCTCTCTTCTCTCTCCCCTTACTTTTTCTCCTTTTCTCTTTCCCGATGATCAGATGTTGTTCTACTGATTTATGTTTTATCAGCCCTCCGTGTTTTTCCATATCACACATTGTTATCCACCCGACATGGGAGGCGAAATTGTTGGGACTCGTGACGGGCCTACGTTATACAGTTTCTCAAACAGTATATATTGATACGTACATTCCTGTATTGTAAGCATCTGATGGTTATATATGTTGTATCAATCTGTTGAAATAAATACATAGTTACCCTTAAAACATCCATGATTCCAAAATGTAAATTATAAAAAAAAAAAAATTTCTTCATAAAGGTTCTGACAGAGTATTCTTGCAGAATAATTTTCAATTATGTAATAGGATAATGAGCCATTTTTTTATTTTTCACACAGATTTGTGTCCATGTGCAGAATGGAAAGAAGTGCCAATATATTGGGAACTGCACTTTTTCACACAGCACAGAGGAGAAAGACATCTGGACGTATATGAAAGAGAACAAAGGTTGGTGGTGGTCCTTTTTTGGTACTGATGGCTGCATGGGAAGCAATACATTTTTCTTTACTCTGTTGATTTATATAGTTAGGTTGAAAAAAAGGCCATCTAGTTCAACCAATAAAAAAAAAAATCATACAATCCCAAATACACAATCCAATGCCCCCCCCCCCCCCCCAAAAAAAACAGAAAAGCATGATTCAATTTGCTACATCAGGCAGGGCCAGAATAAGAGCATCATTGGCCTGGTGCTGAGGATTTTGGTGGAATAGGAATAAGGAATAAAATAAAAACATAAACAATTTTTGTTAAAATAAATTATTAAAACAAATTTTAATTGGATAGAGAATGGGGTAAGGGCTGATGAGAGAGAGAGAGAGAGAGGCTGAAAAAGAGTGGGGTTGAGAGAGGCGAGCAAAAGATGGGGGGGGGGGGGGGGTTCCTCCTGGGTAGCTTAAATAGAAAGTAAACTCTTGATCTAAATTTTTTCTTCTCCCTCCCCTGCAAAGTAGACATAATGTGCTAGTATGCATCGCATACTAGCACATTATGTGACACCTGCAAAAAAGCCAGTAGCATGCCATGACAAACTGTGGGTGGTTTCACACTGGGGTAAGAGTGGGAGAGGCATAGTTTAAACAAAACGAAAGCCTTCTTGTAATCATAAAATATACTTAAATTGACGTTCTGTAGGTCAGAGTCTTGGGGATATATACAAACCATAGCAAAATCATTATTTTAAAAATGAAACACTGACATTACTTATGATTTTATGTGCACTGAAAATAGAGCGCTAAAACTCCAAGCTGTAATCATTTCTCTGTTACTGCTAGACATCCCCCTTCTGCTATCTGCTTACCTTTGCAGTACAGGCTGATGGAAGCAGTGACAGGCAGGGCATGTTTACATCTCCAATGATGGCAGCATTCAGCGGTGGTGATGATATGAATATGCCCTGCGATTTACTTATCAATGCCGCCAGTGCTGGGACAAAGCCATACAGTGCCCAAGGCAAAGGCACAAAGCCACACACACCCCATAGGGAAAGGGGAAGGGTGGCAAGTGGGTCGTGGGGTGTATGAGGTGGAAGGTAGGTGCTGTGACCTGGAGGGTGAGAGATGCATGGAACAAAGACAGTGTAATGAAACAGGGTGGGGGAGATGAATAGGATGGAAGTTTCAGAAGAGGTAAAGGATGGGTTGACTGGAGGAAGCATAAGGAGGAGAGGTTTGCATTCAGAGGTGCTGTGATCTGTAAAGTAGTTGGTAGAGAGGCATAGCGACCAACGAGAGGTGAAGTTCAATCTCTTCTTTTTATTTAGAAATTTGCTCTTATGATACACTCTGTGCTTTTTAGTCATATACAAAAAATACATTTTTAAAAAGACATATTTAACCATATTTCCCCAAATTTTATCTTATCATTAACCGTGTACCTTTTGTGTATTTGTTTTTCCCCTTCCCCCTTTTTCTTTCCCTTTCTCTACCCTTCCCCCCAAGCTACCACCACCTTATTTTTACCCTTTTGAATCTAAATCTCGTTGCTTTTTTCTTTTCTTCTACCCCCGGGATTCTTTTGGATCTAGTGTATATATTTTTACTCATTTAGATTTGTACTTTTTACTCCTTTCCTTCACCCCACCCAGCCCCCCATAATCCCTACCTCCAGAGTATCCATTACCAGCTGTGGTGGCGCAAGTCTGGCATCCCTCAACCATGGTTGCCATATGAGATCAAATTTACCCGTTCCCCCCCCCCCCCCCCCACGGCTGTATGTCAGTCTCCCCAAAAAGTAGGGAGTTCACATATAGGATCCAACTGCCTTTCTGTGGGTTCTTCTGGTGCCATCCAATATTGTGCGATACGTTTTCTCGCCAGATATAGCACTCTGGTTAACATAAGATACATTCCTTTTGAAATCGATTCGACTTCTATGGCACCAAGTAAGTACACCAAGGGATCTAGAGGGATAGGTACCTGGGCCAGTCTGCTTATGCACTGGGAGACATCCTCCCAATACCGATGTAGTTTTGGACATCTCCACGTTGGGTGTATAAAATCACCTTGATGTACTTTACACTTTGGGCATAAGGGGGAATCTCTTCCCCTCCACCTATGCAACTGCACTGGTGTTCTATATGCCCTATGCAAAATAGTTGTAACAGTCTATGAGATGCAGATACCGATACGATGGGAATGGATTCTAAGGCCCTATCCCACTGGTTCTGATCTATATCTTCTGCCCATTTACTACGGCATCTCAGAGAGGTATGGTCCTGAACCGTAGATGGCAGTTCCATGTAAATTTTTTATTTAAGTCCTCTCCGGACATCCGTTCTGAGGACTTCCTTCATCAGGGGTGATGACGATATTACTAGAGAATGTGTTATTTGTTGTGCCTGCAAAGCTTGTCTAAGTAGGAGGTATTGATAAAACCCCCTTGGGGTTAACTGAAATTCCTGACACAGCTGTTCATATGTTTTTAATACCTCCCCCTCATACAGCTGTGCAAAAAAGTATATCCCTTTCTTTCCATAAAGTGAATCCCCTTAGTTCCTGTATTTCCTGGGTATCTCGGGTTATGCCATATCGGCGTGAAGGGCAACGGACCTATTATCCCCAGGGCTTTCTGGGTCCCCCCCCCCCATACCCTTTTAAGGAGAGTACATATCGGCGCAGAGTATGGTATGCTAGGCAGATCCATTTCCAAATGAGATGCCGCCTCCAGTGTGGGGACAGATGTAGTCACCAGATTACTGAATACTGAAGGGTAACTAAGCTCATCCTGGCTACCTTCTTCTTCCATATCGGGTCCCTCATTAGTGTGTCAATTTGTTTGAACCATTTGTTCGTGATCCACTTGGGGGAATTATGGAGAACGTATAGAAGCTGTGGCACCCATACCATTTTTATTAGATTTGCCCATCCTACCACTGACAATGGAAGCTTACACCAGCTATTGCATTTCTCTTTCTGTCTAACCAGCAGCAGACCCAGGTTCAGCCGAAAATACTCAGCCGGGTCTGGGGATACCACCACTCCTAGATATTTAAAGCTATCAATTATAACAATCTGCTCTGCCCCGGGTGGCAGGGGTTCCTCCAACTTGTCTATGGGCATCAAAGTTGATTTAGACCAGTTAATGGCGAAACCTCCAAAGTCCCCTATTATCCATATCACTGCCCGCAACGATGCGGTCGAGTCGCCTAGATAAATAAGCACATAATCTGCATACAATATTTTGTCTTCCCACTGGCCCCTATGGAACCCCACCACCTCTGTGGCGTTACGGCTCAAGATGGCCAGAGGCTCGACTGCTAATGCGAACAGCAGTGGGGACAACGGGCACCCCTGCCCGGGTGCCTCTGTATAACTCAAATGCAGGGGAGAGATTATTGGCTCTGGGTTTAGAATAAAGCACCTTTACCCATGCTATAAACGTATTCCCCAGTCCAAATCTTGCCAAGATCTCCAAGAGGTAGGGCCATTCCACACTATCGAACGCCTTTGTGGCATCCAGTGACAGAATGGCCCTGCCTCCCGAGTTATCCACCGGCACCTGTAGATTCATATAAAAAAGTCGCCGGATATTATCGGCCGTAGAGCAAGTAGGTATGAAGTCAGATTGGTCCTTATGGACCAACTTGCCAATCACCCGAGATAACCTCGTGGCCAGAAAGCTAGCCAGGAGCTTAACATCTCCGTTCAGTAAGGAAATCGGGCGATAAGAATCCAACAGGAGCTTATCTTTTCCCAGCTTTAACAATACTATAATTATCGCCTCCTGCATACTATCTGGTAAGGTGCCAGTTTCAATTACCTCCTGCAAAGCCTGTAACAAAGGTGCAAGAAGAATCTCCCCATAGTGGGAGTACACTTCTGCCGGTATGCCATCCGGTCCTGGGGACTTGTGGTGCGGGACCCTGTCCAAGGCATCCTTCAGCTCTATCAAAGTGAAGGGGGAGTTTAACATTTCCCTATCTGCCTCAGAAAGCTGTGGAAAGGGGCAGGATTGTAAGAATAGAGCCATATCTGATGGAATATATCTAGCTTTAGAGGAATATAAATCCCTATAAAATTGTTGAAAGTCCTTTAGAATATCAGCCCCTAAATGTGCATCTCCCCAGTTTTCGCCTTTATTGCTGTAATGTTAGAAGATTCCCGCTGCTCCCTAGCTATAAGGGCGAGAAGGTGACCAGTTTTTTCCCCTTCCTCAAAGTAGCTTTGCTGTTGGAAGTATCTGCTCTTCTCTACAGAATTGTACATGGATTGCGCCTCTATCCAAGAGTCATGTTTAGCTTGAGAGGGGTCTGCTACCAGGGCCTGTTCTCTAGCTTTCAAATCATCCCGTACTTTATTCTCCCATTCCCTGGAGAGGGTTTTAATACCTGAGATCTCTTTGATCAGACATCCCCTCAGAAATGCCTTATGTGTGTCCCACACCATCGCTGCACTAGCAGATCCCCTGTTAAAGTGTAAAAACTCCCATGCTGCATCCCCTATTCCATCTGAAGGTGAAAACAGGGTCAGCCAGTATTGGTTCACTTTCCAAAGCGGGTGGTCCGATGTCAGACATTGAGCCGTACCCAGAATGGTGAGTGATCGGATAGTAGATGTGGCTCATAAGCCGAGTCCACTACCCGCTGCATTAACATCTGATTCCCCAAACCTAGGTCAATGCGGGAGAGTCCATCATGCTTGGTGGAATGGCATGAATAGCATCTATCGTCAACATGCCTCTCACGCCAGACATCATGGAGTCCTATTTCTGAGAGCAGGGAGGCAAAAGCCATCTTACTAGTTATCTGCCTCGCCACTCCAGATCAAAAGGATATTCTGTCCAAAGCCCTGTCCAAGGCATTATTAAAATCGCCTAAGGCTAATACCGGTACATCCGGAGATGAAGCCATAACTTCCGCTAAGTTCCTAAGTGGGGCTGCTGTAAACTGTGGGGGGAAATATATTGAAGCAAGGATACACACTAGACCATTAATTTTACAGAGCCAAAAAAACATATCTACCCTCTCTGTCAATCTGTTGTTGGATACACTCAAAGGTCACATCAACAGAAACCATCATACTTACTCCCCTGGAGTAAGAAGTATGTGTAGAATGATATTGCAGCAGATATTTATGCGAATTCAGCGAATGCCTCCCTAAACCATCCCTCCAGGAATGCTACCGGATCGGCTCCCTCACTCCGTTCAGGCATGCCAATTATTCTAACATTACTTCTTCGGTTTCTGTTCTCTAATTCATCGATTTTCTTTATCGTACATCACGGGACACAGAGCAGCATAGCCATTACTATATGGGTTATAGAGTCTACCTTCAGGTGATGGACACTGGCATTCTCAGACAGGAACCCCCCCCCTATATAACCCCCTCCCATACTGGGAGTACCTCATTTTTTTTCGCCAGTGTCTTAGGTGTTGGTCACGGAATAGCTATGCCTCTACGTCCTTGGGACCGGGGCAGGCTAACCGGATCTGTCCAGGGTGCTTCAGAGCCGTGGGCTTTTGCTTATAACGCCTCTCCTCGGAGGGCTGGATCCTGGGTTCCAGAGCTTTGGTCTTTTCAAGTCCAAAAGTCCCTGTTGCCAGGATGCTGTATAGGTCCAGGGGAGTGGTGTTCCTTTCCAGGACCCCGGTCCCTGAAGGTCTAGAACAATACCCACGGAGATGGGGGAAGGTTGGGCCTCTTGTTATGCAATACCCTGCAGCGTGGAGCAGGTAAGATGGGGGGCCTGCAGGACTTGGTTCGACGGCAGGACTCGCCAGCGGGAGAGTTTTGGGGTAGCCTTTAATATGCTCTGCATTTGGCAACTATTCCACTATGTCTGGCTAGACAGGATGGTTTTACTTTTTCCCCATATGTTTTTCTCTCCCTGGCTGTGTTAGCAGGCGGCTGCTGTTACCGCAAGGGTTTGGATGGGGAACGGCTTACTCCGGTCTCTGGTTGGAAAAAAGGGACAGCCACCCCTTCTAGCATAGGCAAATAAGGGCTCCGTTGCGGGACCATGTTTTGTCTTACTCAAACAAGTATGCCGGGTTCGGGTGGTCCCACGTGGTTCTGTGTGCCGCAGGTTCCACCTCGGCGCCTCTGTCCCCCCTCCATGACAATGTAGGTGATGCGCGTGCACGCGAGTTTAAAGTGCACGGCGGCATGCAGAGAGGGCACGGCGAGGCTGCGTCAGGGGGCGTTCCCTTCTTCACTGACGTCAGGCAGCAGAAAGCTCATTTCAGCCTGAAGCTGCTAGCAGACAGCTGGAGGGACACAGAGCGGCGGTCGTTGGCTGCCAGGGAGCGTCGGATCCTAGGATCCACAGCGGCACCCAGTGGCGATTATAGAGACCTACGGGTCTGTAGCTGGCTCCACTCTGACCGTTTTTGTTATAAGCCAGGGGTCTCTTACAGCAGCCTGAGTTTCTTTGGCTCAGCTAACTCAGCGCATAGGAGGGTGGAATTAAGATTCCTCGCTGTTATACCTTCCTAGAGGTTTAGGGGCAATAGGTTCTTCCTAATACTCCCCTTGCCTTGGTTTGTGTCTTCTTGCTACAACAGTTAGTTTTTGTCAGCGGAGTGCCTCAATATTGTACTATGGCTCCCAAAGGCTCGGGAACAGCAAAGAATGCTAAAAATTTTAAAAAACAAAAGGGTTCCCCCTCAAGCTCTGAGGATCTTGGTCAGGCTCCGTCGGGTCCATCCTCTCCTGAAAGACCAGAGGAAGCCGCCTTGGATGAGCCATCGGGGTTGCTAGGTGCTGTGGCTGGCCCTAACTAACCCAACCCCGTGTATGTCACGGATGAAATGCTAGTGGCCACCCTAGGTGGGCTAGAACAAAGATTGGCAATTTTGATTGCCAACTCGGTTTCAGGGAGGAAACGGGTTAGATCCCCGTCTCCTAGGTTCGTGTCCTTGGATTCGGAAGTCCTCTCCCCGGAGGAGTTGGAGTCGCATGAGGATCAAACAGACCAGAACCTTGACGGTTCCGATGTGGAGGATTCCACTATAGAGGAACCATTTTCTGCCTCACAGGCAGAAAGTCTGTGGATTCGGTCCTTAACGGACATGGTCCTCTCTGCATTTAGACTGCCTTTACCAGGACCGCAGGTTCCCGTGGTATCTTCTTTGGGCTCCTTGAAGGTGCCACTAAGTAACGCGGTCTTCCCGGTCCACCCTCTTTTGGAGGACCTGATTTTTCAGGATTGGGTGAGGCCTGACAGAATTTTTATACCCCCTAAAAGGTTCTCTATCCTATGGAAGAAAGATTTTCAAAGAAGTGGGCGCTTCCTATTAAGTCCTTAACGTGTCCGATTGAGAACATACAGATGTTCAAAGATCCGGTCGATAAGCGCTTAGAAACCCTGCTGAAGGCTTCCTTTTCCACGGCAGGCGCAGTAGTACAGCCGGCAGTGGCTGCTATTGGCATTTGTCAGGCCTTGAAGGACCAGATGAAACAGATGTTTAAAGATGTTCCGGCTCATCAGGCTCGAGAACTGGCTGACCTCCCTAGAGCCCTGTGTTTTGCGGTGGACGCTATAAAAGACTCCATCCAACAGGCTTGCCGTTTGTCACTGTTTTTGGTGCATATGTGGAGGCTCCTGTCGTTAAAGAACTGGTCAGCTGAAACTCTGTGCAAAAAACTCTTGGCGGGTTTCCCCTTTCATGGGGGAAGACTATTCAGAGAAGATCTGGATAAGTATATTCAGACGATATCGAGTGGAAAGAGCACTCTCTTGCCTGTTAAGAAAAGAACTCGGGGGCCCCAAGTTTAAGTGGCAGGTTTTACCAGCCCCAGGGCCCTCAGCTTCCAGGCATTATCGACGGCCTTCCTCACGATCAGGCTATGGCAATAAGCCGCAAGGACAAGCCTCAAGTGGCAAGAGACCCTGGTCTTGCAAGCCAGCAAAACAAATCAGCGCTATGAAGGGGCGCCCCCACTCATTCGGGTGGGAGGAAGGCTTCAATTATTATTTTCAGAAGTTTGGGAAGCCAGAGTCCCCGACAAGTGGGTCCTCTCATCTGTGTCCGCAGGCTACAAACTGGAGTTTTGAGACTTCCCCCTCCTCATTTCCAGGAGTCAAGTTTGCCAAGCGATCCGGTAAAGAGGGCGTCGCTTCTAACAGCCTTGGATCGCCTCATACTCCAGGGGGTGATTGTAGAGGTGCCAGCCCAGGAATGCGGGCTAGGTTTTTACTCCAATCTCTTCATCATACCAAAACCTATTGGCGACGTCAGGACAATTCTGGACCTGAAGGGTTTGAACTTTTTTCTAAGGGTTCGCCCCTTCCGGATAGAATCCATACGCTCGGTGGCCGCCGCCTTGCAACAGGACGATTTTTTGGCGTCGGTATAGATATAAAGGACGCATATGGCACCTTCTTGTACCGATTTTTTCGGGCACATCGCAGGTTCCTGCGCTTCACAGTGGCTCAACGCCACTACCAATTTGTAGCTCTCCCGTTTGTGCTGGCGACTGCCCCCCGGGTCTTTACAAAGGTCCTGGCTCCCGTCCTAGCCAATCTAAGGACATAGGGAGTTAGTCTTGGCTTACTTGGAAGACCTAATCATAGATCGTTCAGCTACCAGCCTGGATCAGGCAGTAGCCCTCACGGTTTAGTACCTCGAGGCCTTCGGCTGGGTCTTAAACCGAGAAAAGTCGGCCTTACAGCCTACGAGGCGGCTGGAATACCTCGGCATGCTGCTGAACACAGAACGCCAGAAGATATTCTTACCTCAAGCAAAGATCGAATCGGTCAGAGAGGTGATCCAGTTGGTTCTGAGCAAGAGAGAACCAACCGTTCGCCTATGTATGCGACTACTGGGCAAGCTAGTGGCTACTTTCAAGGCGGTACCATACGCTCAGTTACACACCCGAATCCTGCAAGCAGCCATTCTTTCGGCTTGGAACAAGAGAGCGCAGGCCTTGGATCTTCCTTTTGAACCTCTCGTCAAGGGTGCAGCAAAGTCTGTGCTGGTGGTTAGTCCCTCAGAACCTGCTGAAGGGAAAGTCCTTCAGCCCCGTTACCTGGAGGGTAGTAACCACGGATGCCAGCCTGATAGGTTAGGGGGCGGTCCTAGACGGACGGACCCAACAGGGAACTTGGTCAGAGTTGGAGAGACTCCTACCCATCAATGCCTTGGAGATCAGAGCTGCACGGTTAGCCCTAGAGGCTTGGACCCCCACTTTACAGGGGTCACCGGTGAGAGTGCAGTCCGATAATGCCACAGCCGTGGCGTATATAAACCACCAGGGGGGCACGAAGAGTCAAGCTGCTCAGAGGGAGGTGAACTTGATCTTTTTATGGGCAGAGGCTCATGTGCCCTGCATCTCGGCAATATTCATCCCCGGAGTGGACAACTTACAGGCAGATTTCCTAAGTCGCCAGCAATTGCTCACGGGGCAGTCGTCTCTCCACCCCCAGGTCTTCCAGGAGGTTTGCCAGAAATTGGGGTCCCCGGATGTAGACATCATGGCATCGAGGTTCAACAAGAAACTAGACAGGTTCATGTCCCGGACAAGGGATCTGTTGGCCTGCGGAACCGATGCGTTGGTTTGCCCCTGGCATCAGTTCAATCCACTGTATGCTTTTCCCCCGTTACAGTTGCTGCCCCGCCTGCTGCGCAGAATCAGGGTAGAGCACAGACCAGTCCACCATCTCTAGATGGATTAAGCAGTTAATTATTCAGGCCTATGGCTTAAAGGGATTACCCCCTCCTTTGTCGGTGAAGGCCCATTCTACCAGGGCCATGGGCGCCTCCTGGGCAGCGCACCACCAGATCTCCATGGCTCAGGTTTGCAGGGCGGCGACCTGGTCGTCAGTCCATGCGTTCACAACGTTTTATCAGTTGGACATTAGAGGGAGTGCCGACGCAGCCTTTGGGCAGGCGGTTCTGCAGGCTGCAGTATAGGATCCTCAAGTCCGGGGCACCCTTAATTTGATTTATTCAATTTAAATTGATTTTTTCTTTGGTTGAGATGTCTCCCTCCCCTCATAAAGCATTGCTTTGGGACATCCCATATAGTAATGGCTATGCTGCTCTGTGTCCCATGATGTACGATAAAGAAAAGGGGATTTTAATATACAGCTTACCTGTAAAATCCTTTTCTTGGAGTACATCACGGGACACAGAGCTCCCTCCCCTCTTATGAGGAAGATTTTGGGATGCATACTGCTTGCTACAAAACTGAGGTACTCCCAGTATGGGAGGGGGTTATATAGGGAGGGGACTTCCTGTCTGAGAATGCCAGTGTCCATCACCTGAAGGTAGACTCTATAACCCATATAGTAATGGCTATGCTGCTCTGTGTCCCGTGATGTACTCAAAGAAAAGGATTTTACAGGTAAGCTGTATATAAAAATCCCCTTTTTGCAGCCTGATTATCCATTGAGACTAGTTCTTCTTTTAATGTTTTTCAGCTGTATATTACCATTTCCTTGCAAGCGTTTATAGCATGTAAAAGGTCCCTCGATGTGGGCTCTTTCACTTCCTACAGGGCCACCCTCCATGCTCGCCTCAACTGGATTGGGAGAGCTTGTTGTAATGGTTATAGTACTAGATTTTCCTGCCCCTTTGGTACTCCCTTTATTAGCACTTGTTACCGCTGCCGGGCTCGCCAATACTTGATCGCTACCTTGGCTTTTTCTTACCACAAAGATCCCGCTCGGGCCGACTGCTGGAGCTTTGCAGGTGACAGGATGGTTCGGGGAAAACGCTCAAGCTTTGCTGCTACTGCCTTTGCTTGATTCTTTGCTGCACGTGTAAACTGGGCTCCTTCCTGGGGTAACTGATGCTGATGCTGTATTGGCTGTTCCTCTACTCCTTGTTTCCCGGACATAATAGGCAGATAAAAATAAATAAATAATATTTTCCTTTCCTTTTTCCCAAGTAACAGTTAAATCTCAGATCTCTGGGCTGTCTCTCGATTTATTTCTCCCCTGCAGAAACCTTTTTACTTTCCAGCCGGGGGATTACCCAATCAGCATCACAGAACACAGGTGCTTTTGCTGCTGTTAAGATTGTCCCACAAACCAGCTCCCTGTCAGTCTGTCACATTGAAATTTGGGGCTGATTCTGTGTCATATAATTATACAGTCTATTCGAACTTACAGCAAATACACCTCGTCTTCCACTAGGACTCAACGTGGCTTATATTTCTAGCAGACAGGGGAGGTCAAAAGAAAAAGGCAAACATACGCCTGTCGCCCAAAACTACAGAGATTAGTTCTCCAAGCTCAGCTCGCTTTAATTATTTATGCTACAGTTAGCAATGTCTCATCATCCAGCTCCGTCAGCCTTTCTCTCTGTTTCTTAGGGCTGTTTCTATATTTAATGCCGGTAAAATGATGTTTTATTGGTATTGGAGGGTCGGGGTTGTTCAAGAAGGATAGATGTTGCCTTCAGGCAGTGGTCCCTGTAGGTTTTAACTGTCTTCTTTCACCTCCCTTGATATTTCTTCTCTGCCTGTCTCCAGCACACCGCTCCAGCTCCCAGCTCCAGGAAGTCTGCACGGCGCTGCGCTAACCACAGGCAGGGAGACATTTCCCGGTCTCTGCAGCCAAGCATTGGGAATACGTCTCCCCGCCTGTGATTAGCATAGCTCCGTGCAGACTTCCTGGCGGGCTCTGCGTGTGCACTGTGCGAACATGCAGGAGCTAATCACTACCTGCACTGTGGATAAAGTGTGGGAAAGGGTTATGTGTGTGTGTGTTTAGTGGTTTAATTTCTGGAGAGCCAGTGACGCTGCTGCCAGATGCCTAAACTGATATTGCAACTGCTGCCAGCACACCTTTGTCAGGGAGCTTGCAATCATTAGATGCCATCAACAAAATGTATTTGGATACATAGTTCTCCTACAATTTAGCAGCACAATGCAGGGACAGATGTTGCAGCAAGCAGCCTGCTGTAGTCATGGGAACCCATACAGAATAACAGTGATTTTTTTTTTCTTCTCATATCTTCACTATGGTGATCATTCTTGCTGCGGGCACCTTTTTAGCTAGATGTTTGCACAAAACACATTTACTTTGCAGTAAACAGTTGGCATTTGTGGCTTACCATCGTGTACTGTAGAATGCGCTTGCTCATAGAACAGATAGATCTGTTGTTTGCAAGAGACGTAGACTGGGCACCGCACCCTCTCCCAGCACTCGTGGGGCGCCGCTTTGCTTGTGTGTGTTCCCCCACACACACACACAGCCCAGATACGTGGCGGAACTAGTGTAATTCACTGATGGTACCCTCGGCCAATCAGAGTGTGTGTGGATCCTCCCTCACACTCCATCCACCAGCAAAAGACAAGTGTGGGTGCGCAGCAAGTGGGTTTGTCACTGTAGGGCCAGGAGTTAGGAGGAAATGGGCATTTTGTGAAAGTGGTGGGGAAGGAACAAGAGTGAGTCTGTTGTACTACACTACACTGTGTGCAACTCGATTTACAGCTCAATACCGCCTCCCGCCCGCAATTTACATATCAGTACAGCCTGCCGCATGCAATTTACATATTAATGCAGCCTGCAATTTACATATTTAGTGTGTACACACACAGAGCAAACAGCATTAATGACTCACTGTGCTGGGCCTATCAAGGTAGGGCCCTGGAGCTATAGCTCCAATAGCCCCTATGTTAATACGGCCCTGACAGCAGGGAAAAAAAATCCTTTCTGATTCCCCGAGAGGCAATCGGATATTCCCTGGATCAGCTTTACCTATAAATGTTAGTGCCAAGTATCCAGGCCTTTTTTAAAGCAATTTACTGAGCTGGCCAGAGTGCCCCCTTGTCCTCTGTGATGACCTTAAAATGAATAACTCAACACCAAGTTAACTATATGGACCCCTTGTGTATTTGTACATGTTGATCATATCTCCCCTTAATCTCCTCGAGATACGTTCAATTCCTCAAATCTTTCCTCATAGCTGAGCTCCTCTTATCAGTTTGGTTGCCCTTCTCTGCAGCTCCCTAATATCCCTTTGGAGAACTGGTGCCCTAAACTGAACTGTTCCAGATGAGGTATTACTAGTGATTTGTACAGGAGCAAAATTATCTCTCTGGAGTCAATACCTCTCTTAAAGTGTTACTAAACCCAGGACCCTGCATTCAGTATATCTGGTCTTCCACAGTACACAGAACATGGAAATGTAAAATTTCTCATCAAATGTATATAGCAGTCTTGTGACTTCTATCAGTGTCTGGTAAAGATTGTAGGAGTTTTCGGTCTCCTATGACTGTCCTATGGAACTGCAAGACCCCTGACCCTTTGCCTGGACAGTGCTGATTGTCCCTGTGCTGATCAAATGCATCCTCCCCGCTCTAGCAGCAATAAACACCAAACTGAGCATGTGCCTCCGAGGCACTGTTTTATAAGCAGATAGTTTGGGGACAGTGGAAGAAAGAGGATCAAAAAAGGCAGGATCAAACAGCCTTGCAGAGGATTAGCCCCTTAGATTCCACAGTGAGTATAACAAGCATGCTTTACTGCATATACAGACTGATTTTACTTTAAGGCCTCGTACAGACGAGCGGACATGTCCGATGAAAACGGTCCGCTGGGATCATTTGGTCCGCTGGGATCATTTGGTCTGATGGCTGTACACACCATCAGACCAAATTCCCTGCGGACAGACGAGGCAGTGACGACAACGATGACGCGACGACATGCGCGAACCCGGAAGTTCAATGCTTCCACGCATGCGTCAAATCACTTCGACGCCATGCGCGGGTTCTCGGGCCAGCGGACATGTCCGATGAGTCATACTGATCATCGGACATGTCCGACGGACAGGCTTCTAGCGGACATGTTTCTTGGCATGCTAAGAAACATTTGTCCGCTGGAAACCTTTCCGGCCTGCCGGAAAATTGTCCGGTCGGCCCTACACACGACCGAACATGTCTGCTGAAACTGGTCCGTGGACTAGTTTCAGCAGACATGTTCGGTCGTGTGTACGAGGCCTCAGGCTCACTTTGGAAACTGCAGCTTGGCATTGCATGCTATTATTAAGCTTAAGGTGTACCAAAACCCCCAGATCCTTCTCAACTATGGGTGCCCCCAGTTGTACTCCCCCTAGTATGTTTTTTTTTTTTTTTAAACATTTTTATTAAGAATTCAGCAAGACATATAACCATTTCCCTTACTGGATGCAACCAGTAGTACATTACGTGAGGAACAGGGATAGGTACAGATAAGCAAGGTCAGACTGTGTCAATCATAAAAACAGTACAGAAATGGTACCAAAATAGCATGGAAGCAAGTGTTCGGGCAACATCTATAAGCCTGGGGTAGAAGAGCACAACAGGACACCTAAAAGTTCCCGAGCCCAGATAGGGCCCTCCCCCACCGTCCACCCCATAGGGAGCTGTCTGTGGACGGAGCGGGCCCCCGGGCACAGGACACAGGCAGTACGCGATGTGGATAAGGGGGAGGAGGGGAAGAGAAGAGAGAGGGGAGAGAAAAAAAAAAGGGGGGAGGGGGGGGACATCAAGGAGGGAGGCAAGAGACCAGCTGTGTATGGGACAGAGACGTCACTGCCCCGAAGGCTGGTTCGTGGATACGTCTGCAGGGGGGGTTGGGTCCACCAAGGCGCAGGATTCCCTGTAATGGCTCCAGCAAGCCCAAATTTCTCGAAATTTGTCATGTGTGTCGTTGGCACGATGGATAAGTTGTTCCATGTCCTCTATTTTATTCACCCGGAGGTGCCAGTCATGCAATGTGGGGGCAGAGGTAGACTTCCATCTCAAGGGGACACACTGTGTGGCGGCGTTAACCAAGTGTAGTGTCAGAGAAGAAACCCCTTCCCCTTGGAAGACTTTAACCAGTGATGTATATTGAGCGCCTTTATGGTGTTGTCCCTGGCTTCCCTCCCAGGGACAAAACCCACCTGGTCCAAAGAGATGATGTTAGGGAGGAGTGGTGGCAGGCGATTCGCTAGGATTTTGGCGTAGAGTTTCACGTCGACATTGAGCAGTGTGATTGGTCGGTAGCTCGATACCAGTGAGGCGTCTTTACCCGGTTTGGGAATTAGGGAGATGTGGGCATTAAGTAAGTCTTTTGCGTGATGAGTGGAGGTCGGAAGGGCATTAAAGACAGTCAGAAAGTGTGGCAGAAGTACGTCGGCAAAAGTCTTGTAGTAACAAACCGGTAGGCCATCCGGGCCGGGGCTTTTCCCAGCTTTCATTTGTTTTAGGGCACCCTGGGCTTCCTCCATCGTAATGGGGGCGTCCAATTGTGACCAGTCATCCAGTGGGTCGATGACGGGGCCGTAATCCGTTAGGAATTGGTCAATAAGCGTACGGCGGTTAGCAGCAAGAGTAGGGGTCGGTTGTGTGGGCAGATTGTAGAGTTTAGAGAAGTATTGCATAAATTGGGCCGCAATGTCATCCGAGTTCGTAACTGTGGTCCCCGACGCAGACGATATAGAGTGTATTCTATGAGCTGCTCTCTTTTTCTGGAGAGCTGATGCTAAAAGCTTCCCTGCCTTGTTCCTGAACTGGTAGAAAAGTTTATTAGTAAGGGCATATCTACGTTTCAGAGACTTCTGGATTTCCTCCAGGAGTTCCTCCCTGGCAGCTAGCAGTTCAGTGTGCGTGCTTGTCGCTAACGTGCGTTTGTGGGCGCGTTCAAGTCGTGCAATTCATTCAGTTAATGTCAGTATGTGTGTTTTCCGTAGCTTGTTGCGTTTGGCGAGCAATGAGATAAAAACCCCCCGGATTACGCACTTGTGCGCAGCCCAGATCGTGGTCTGCGACGACTCACCCGCCCCATTTTCCCGGAAGTAATGTGTTAGGGTCTCAGAAACCTGTCTGGAGTTGTCCGGGTCAAGCAGTAGGGAATCGTCTAGTCTCCAGATCCCCGATCTAGTGCGGTAGGAAGGGATCGTCAAAGTCACTGAGATCGGGTGATGGTCAGACAACAACATGGGCCCAATAGTAGCGGAATCGAGGGAGGTGAGATCGTTCTGCGAGACAAAGAAGTAATCCAACCGTGAGTACTTATTATGCAACGAGGAAAAGTACGTAAAATCCTTGTCATTCGGGTGAAGTGTGCGCCAGGCATCGTGTAAAGTGAGCGTCGCCAGTTGTGTTTTTATTGCCCGCAAAGCCCTATAGGTCAGGCAGGAAGAACCGTTAGATGTGTCAAGAGCGGGTGTCAGGGGCACATTAAAGTCGCCCCCAACGACCAGTGTGCCAGATTGGAAGGCAGTCAATTGATAAAATACCGAGCGAAAGAAGGAAACCTGTTGTGAGTTTGGAGCATAAATATTTGCGATCGTGTATGGTAGGTCATGTACTGTACCCTTAATGAAAAGAAATCTACCCTGTGGATCACGCTGAACGTCCGTAACTAGCAAGGGGCAGTGTCTAGATATTAGAATGGACACCCCATTTGACTTTGCAATGTCGTTTGAGGCATGATAAACTATCGGGTAGTTGCGGTCTTGTAATTTAGGGATGCTGTCGGACCTGAAATGGGTCTCTTGTAGTAGGGCGATCTGCGGTCTCTCTTTTCTGAGCAGATCTAGGATTTGAGAGCGCTTCTCGGGGGTGTTAAGTCCGCGAGCATTTAGAGAATACAATTTAAGGTGCGCTAGGGGCCGTGCCCCCATCGGGTCCGGCGACGAGCCAGTATGGGCGCCCAGCATTATGTGAAACCGTGCAGGTGGCGGAAGAGAAAAAAAAAAAGGGGGAAGAGGAGGAGGAGGGGGGGGGGGGGTAAAAAGGTGAAGGGTCTATAGGTGCCTGAGACCTACAGGCCTAACAGGCAGTGTAACCGATTGGGGAAAGGACTACGTCCAGTCACCCACTTTTTAAAGAACCAATCAGTAAGGTACAGAGTGTACCGTGTTCCTCCACTCCAGCCGGAGCGTCAGAACACCAGACCACCACTGTGTGGGGGTCGACCAGGGCCTGGACAACCGATAAGATCCGGGAAACTAGACCTAAGTGTTTAACAGAAAACAACAACTATTTATGGTAGGAGGGAGTGACTGAATGCCACCTCAGAGCAGGTGTGTTGGCTAAGCACCCAGATCTACGGGGTAGGATAGCCATCCCGGCAGGTACGCCGAGAGCAAGCGGGAGCAGTGTACCGCCGGCCTATGGGGTAGCGCCCTAAGCCATCCTAACAGGAGGTAATTAAGACCCAGGCAACGATTAGCCATCTGCACCCACTCGTCCCATGCCCCCCCCCCCCAGGGCCCTTCACACCTAGAGCCTAGAGCCCACCCCTTAGCCAGAGGGGCTCGAGCGACTAAGAGCAGAGCATATATTCCGCTCACTAGAGGGAGATGGTAGACCGTAACGAGGAGCGGCCTGGGCCGAGCAAACGCCGATATTCTAGAGTCAACCCCCCCCCCTAGCAATGACACTAAGTATAAACAGTCAAAACATTAAAAACATTAAAGAATGCCCTGCGCGATCCGCCCTTAGTCGGGCTGTATGAGGAGACCACAATAGGTATTAATCATTACACATTCCCCCCCCGTTTCAGAGTGCACAAGTTTATACCGGAGTACTCCGAGTCCCCAATGTATACTACCTATTACGAGGAGTTCATTAGTAGTGTGGGATTAAAGTCGTTTCGCCCGGAACTTCAGGATGTCACCTTGGTGAGCGAAGAGAGACAGCTGTAGAACTGCTGAGCTTGACTGAGTGAGGGCCGGTGGTATCCGGGAGCTGGAGGGTGAGGCAACACAGAGCTCCGCAGAATACTGCACTGCACTCGAAGGTCTGCCAGTGTGGAAAGAGGTCCCAAAAGAGGAGGTCCCATCGGAGGGCGTATCGGCGGTGGGGGACCGCGGTGAGGGGGGATGAATCCCTGCGGTAATCGGCGAAAGTTCCAGGTTGGTGAGAGGGGGGGGGTGAACGTCTGCCCGGCTCGAGGGCAGAAGCGTCTGCGATGACCTGCGGCTGCGACATGAGGAGTAGTCTCGGAAGTCACGGTGTCTCGGGGGTGCATTGGCCACTCCGGTGACCGCTCGGCAGACCTTAGGGCAGTTCAGGAAGTGACGCAAGACTGGGGGACATCTGGGCGTGTCCGGAGCGTAATCTTGGCGCATTCCCGCTAGGCATCTTGGGCATTGTAGTATGCGATGGAGCTAGAGCAACTCCGTGACGTTTGACAAGACGGCCTGTACGTCTTCATGCAGGAGAAAAGGCGGGAAGAGCGTATAGCTGCCGCAGTTCAAGTAAACACTGACACCACCCTTCGCGGTCGGGCTTCTGAGGGGGTACATACACTGGACAGTCCAGAAATAAAGCTGACATAACCATGTTCAAATCAGGAAGCTAGACCGTCAGAACGTGAAACATTAAAACGTTAATAGGCAACTTGACACAGTCTCCAACACTGTACCTGATGGTGTGGCTTTAATAGTCTCTTCTTGCCCGTCGGGCACCCGGAGCTGACGGAGAGCCACGGGGCTCTCTGGGATCATAGGAGCCGGGTGGGTGCCTCTGGTCAGACGGAGACCTGCGCCTGCGGTATCGGGTGGCTTGGGTTTCCATCGGGACCTCCGGTGGTTTGCTCCATCTGCCCACCGATCTGCGATACGGGGCGTACCAGTCTGGCACCGGGATCAAGGGCAGACCCATAGCTTCACAAAAATGAGGAAGATCCTCTGGGACTTTCAGCAGGGCTGTTTTACCGCGATGTGTAGCCGACAAGCAAAAGGGATACTTCCACTTGTAGCGGGTATCTTGGGCTCGGAGGGCATCCAGTAGTGGCCGTAGGTCCCGGCGGTGTTGGAGAGTGATCCCCGACAGGTCCTGGTACAACTGGATCGGGGTCCCCTCATGCAGGAGCCGTTGGCTTCTGGCTCTCTGTAAAATGTCCTCCTTAAGCCTGAAGTCCACCAGGCAGCACACCACGTCCCTGGGTGTGTCCGTGTCTTTGCCCTTAGGGCGCAGGGCACGATGAATCCTCTCCATGGGTATAGGGGTTTGCGGGGGCCTGCCCAGGATGCCAGTTGAACATGTCGGTCACTTCGCGTTGTACCTGGTCCCCCTCCACCGACTCAGGCAGCCCGCGTATTCTCAGGTTCCGGCGGCGTCCACGATTGTCTAGGTCCTCCAGATGCCTGTTAACGTCCCGGAGCTGGAGGGTGTGATCATCAATTTTGGTGGTGGTTCTGGTCAGCACCTGGTCATGGGCCTCCAGCGATTTTTCAGTTACCGCCACCCTGTCTGTGAGGGAACGGATATCAATTCTCAAGTCAGCGATGGCTGCCGAGACAGTGTCCTTGATGTCCGTTGCTATGGCTCTGAGGTCCAGGATATTCAGTTGAGGCAACGGGACATCAGTATTAGGTCGTAGGCTGTCCGCCGGCGGCGGGAAAGAGGGCACTGATGGTGCCGATAGTATAATGTCCGATGCGGCATTTTGAGAACCAGGCGCTGTGTTCTGGGCATTGTTGAGGCGGGAAGACGCCATGTTCCCCCTTGATGACCGGAACATATCCGGGATGTTCTGTCCCTGGGAGTCCGCCGGTGCCCTCGGGGAGCGGGAGCGAGAGGTCGAGGTGTGCCTCGATGAAGTTCCCATCACGGCAAGTGTAAATGGGGTGTCAAAACAATGCGAATGGAGGCTAGTTGCTCTGAGGTGGCAGGAGCTCAGAACTCACGCGTCCATCTTCTTGCCCAGTCCGGCCACGCCCCCCCCCCTAGTATGTTTGATGCTTGCATATTCTTAGCCCCCAACATTTATCAACGTTAAAACTAATTTGCTACATACAGTATTTGCCCAATTAAACAGTGCATTGAGGTTGGCTTGTAAGTTGGAGACATCCTGTAAGGACGTTATTCCATGGCATAGCTTGTTGTCAAAATTATATAAAACAAGGTGCAAACAGCGCAAATATATAGATCAAAATTAATAAATGTTAATGTGTTACGTGAAACGGACCCCCAGGGTTCAGATCACTGGTAATGCCAGCTGAACACTAAGGGAAATTCGCAAAAATCCAAGGAAAGTCAAAATATATAGAAAAAGTGCAGCGCAAAACTCAAATATGATGCTGGTATGCTAAACTACCAATACCATTATAATGTGAATATAAAGAAAAAATTGAATAAAATTCAAAATGACAGTCCAAAGTCCATAAGTGTCAGAAAATAAGTGAAATAGACGAAATAAATCTCCACCGCGTGATAATCCACCAAATTTAAAGTGATCCCTCCACCGTTACAGATGGCTACTCTCACCTTCATGTATGGACCACTGAATTAACAAATGGTCAGTAAAGCAGATCAAATAGGCAGGTCAATGAACAGGAACCAGGCTGATGTATCAGATCCTCATTAAGACAACCAAACCGCATAGGACAGGTGCATGAAAAGAGATAATCACAGACTAAGTGCTCACTGTTGCAATGTGTAGATTTATTTTGACAGGAGCAACATCACAGCTTGCCAACCCAGCGAAGAGCATTCTTCGCTGGGTTGGCAAGCTGTGATGTTGCTCCTGTCAAAATAAATCTACACATTGCAACAGTGAGCACTTAGTCTGTGATTATCTCTTTTCATGCACCTGTCCTATGCGGTTTGGTTGTCTTAATGAGGATCTGATACATCAGCCTGGTTCCTGTTCATTGACCTGCCTATTTGATCTGCTTTACTGACCATTTGTTAATTCAGTGGTCCATACATGAAGGTGAGAGTAGCCATCTGTAACGGTGGAGGGATCACTTTAAATTTGGTGGATTATCACGCGGTGGAGATTTATTTAGTCTATTTCACTTATTTTCTGACACTTATGGACTTTTGACTGTCATTTTGAATTTTATTCAATTTTTTCTTTATATTCACATTATAATGGTATTGGTAGTTTAGCATACCAGCATCATATTTATTTGAGTTTTGCACTGCACTTTTTCTATATATTTTGACATAGCTTGTTGTCACCTGCAAAGGCTGACACGGTACTTTTGATCCCAGACTAATATCATTTATAAAGATATTAAAAGGTAAGGATCCCTACGCTGAGCCTTAGAGAACACCAATGATAACCTTGGACCATTCAGAGTATAAATCAATAACTACTACTCTAAATTCTGTGGGGGGGGGGGACTTTGTCAAATGGTTTTGCAAAATCGAAGTACAGTTGAACCTCGGATTGCGAGTAACGTGGTTAATGAGCGTTTCGCAATACGAGCACTGTATTTCCTAAAATCCTAACCCGGTTTGCAAGTGTATGTCAAAACGAGCAGGATTCTGGCCAAAGCGGTGTGCAGTACTACTTTTGAGTTTGGGGGGGGCGCTGTTCGGAAACCGCCAGAAAGGCCCGAAGGACAATTCGGCTGACCTGGGAAAGGCTTGTGAAAGGAGTCTTTCCGAGGTAAGCCAAACTGTCCTCGGGCCTTTCTGGCCGTTTCCGAGGCTCTCCGGCGCCCCCTCCCCTCTGGTCGCATGCGATATTGCATGTCAATGCGGAACAAATTTTTTTTTTGTTTCCATTGAATTCAATGGGGGGAAACTCACTTTGATATGCGAGTACTTTGGATTACGAGCATTCTCCTGGAACGCATTATGCTCGTAATCCAAGGTTCCACTGTATAGTACGTCCACAGCCACACCTCTGTCCAAGGTTGTGCTTGCCTCCTCATAAAAAGAAATCAGGTTTGTTTGACAACTTCTGTCTTTCATGAATCCATGCTGTCTGTTAACTAATATATTATATTTTTAACGCAAGAACTCATCTATGTGGTCTTTTATTAAATGCTCCATTATCTTCCCGACTATAGAACTTAAACTAGCATTTCTATAGTTACTTGGTAAAGACTGATCCTTTTTTAAATTTAGGGACCACATTGGCCCTATGCTAATCCAGTGGTACTATTCCAGTCATTAAAGAGTCTCTAAAAATTAGAAACAATGGCTTTAAAATGATAGAGCTCAATTCGTTTAGGATCCATGGGTGGATGCCATCAGGTCCAGGTGCTTTATCCACCTTTATTCTGTGTAAATATTTCTGGACCATATCACTTTTGAGCCATTTTGGATCACTAGGGACTGTCTCAATACCATCCCCATTATAGATATGGGCTCCCCCATGCTTCTTTGTATACACAGAGATTAAGAAAGCATTTAATACACTTGCCTTCTCTTTGTTTTTACTATTAAAATAGTTAAAGAATTTTGGGGGGTTTGTCCTATCTTTTGCAATCTGTTGTTGGTTTTGAGTTTTTTGCAGCCTTGATTTCCTTTTTACATATTCTGTTATATTCTTTGTAACATTTAAACGGTGATCACTCTCCTTCATTTTTATATTTTTTTTAAAGTTCTTTTCCTATTATATAACTTTTTTGACTTTGACTGTTAGCCACATAAACTTCTTGCCTATGGGAAAATACTTTGCAGTGAGTTCGCATACAGTCTTTTTGAAGAATTCTCATTCCTGTTCTGTGTTTATCGATGACAATATTCCCTCCCAGTCTAAGCCCTCATCCTTGGAAAATTTGCTCTCTTAAAGTTATCTGTTTTTACCTTTCCAGTATGCGTTTACAGCTTACAATAAATGAAATCATGTTATGGTCACTTCTACCCAGATGTTCTTTTATATGAACATTTGTAATAAGCTCTGCATGGTTTGAGATTATCTGGTCCAGCAGAGCATCATTCCTAGTTGGGGCCTCAATAAACTGGACCATAAAATTGTCTTGTTATAGGTTAATAAATATTTGCCCTTTAACTGTTCCAGCAGTGCCATTACTCCTGTCAATTTCCGGGTAGTTAAAATCCCCTATTATTACCACAGCCCCAGCCCTTGCAGCCCTTCCTATCTGTGCTAGGAGCTAAGTCTCCATCACCTCATTATCACTGGGAGGTCTATAACAAACTCCAATGATAACCTTTGTAGTACGCACACCCATAATGCTTCAGCCTCTTCACACTAAATCAACTAGATCCACTTTGATATAACTTCTCACATAGAGACAGACACCAACCCCCCCCCCTTAGTTTTTACCTGGTCTTTCGGAAACGAAAGCATAGCCAGGAATATTAATAGCCAAGTCATGTGAAGAATGAAGCCATAATTCAGAAATACCAATTAAATCATAGTTCTCGTGCACCCGAGCTTCTAACTTGCCTATTTTGTTTGTAGACTTCTTCCATTGGTGAACAAACACTTTAATTCATTGTCACATTTTGCACTCTTCTTTTGTTTATTTTTTATTTTATTACAAATGGTACCATTTCCAATGGTTCTTTGTAACATGGGAACCTTCATATCACCTGCCTTGGTCCCTCCCCCCATCTTTGCCCACGCCACCCACCAATTGGGGCTGACCCCTGTCTGCCCCATTATAATCTAATTCACCCTCCCCTCAATCCTAGTTTAAATACTACCAAGCCTTTCCATAAACCTCTCCCCCCAGCACAACAGACCCCTTTTTTTATTTAGGTGCAAACCAACTTTAGCATAGGTTGTACCCCAATGAAAAATCAGCCCAGTGCTCTAAATACCCAAATCCCTGCTCTTCTTTTTTTGATAGACTGCAGGGGCCCTCTACCCTCAACTCACACTGGAATGATTTTAAAAGCACATGTCTGCAGGCTATTATCCACCAGAATAAATAGGCATAAACGTGATTCTACTACTATACTCCAATTAACCTCTGATAAACTTGGAGACCTAGAAGCCACATATAATGCTAGCCCGACCCCCTAAAACCTTAACAGAGTCAAACTCCAGTCCCGTATGGTTACGCAACTGCTCACAGAGAAAGCTAAACAGCGGGTATTCTTCAGCAGGCAGAGAGTATATGAGCATGGGGGAGAGAGCAGGGAGACTGCTGGCCTATCTGGCTCATTTGGATGATAAGCCTCCGGTTGTGGTTTCAATTGGCGACCCTGATGCACATAGTATTACTGACCCGAACCAAGTTGCAGCTAAATTTCAGCAATTCTATAGTACCCTCTATATAAATCTTAGGGTACCTACACGCATGGGGAACTGCAGTCCTATTTGGCCACCATTTAGTTTCCTTGGCTTAACCAAGAGCAGGTTAAACTACTAGATGCGCATATTACGGCACATGACATTGCCGAGGCGATTGCTCAGCTGGCCAAATCTAAAGCACCAGGCCTGGATGGGACTCCCTTTGGAATTTTATGCTACCTACTCCGATATACATCTATCTTTAATACGAACGTACTCCCTGAGTCTATGCAGGAAACAGAAATTATAGTACTCCCCAAACCTGGTAAGGACCCCCACTACCCGGAATCTTATCGGCCTATTTCTCTACTGCAGGTAGATATTAAAATCTTAGCCAAAATATTAGCATCTCGATTAAATGCTGCCATATTGTCACTAATTCACATGGACCAAACGGGGTTCATGTCGGGGAAGAACACTGCCATGAACATTAAATGACTGTACATAAATATCCAGGCACGGCATGATAATTCAGGAACCAGGGTGGTGGTGGCGCTGGACACAGCCAAAGCCTTTGATTTAGTGGAGTGGCCCTACCTGTGGGAATGTCTACATAATTATGGCTTTGGACATCATTTCATAAAATTGGTGCAACTCCTGTATCAGACTCCCAAGGCGAGGATCGGAGCGGTTTCCTTTGGAGAGGGGTACTCGCCAGGGGTGTCCCCTCTCCGTTACTATATGCCTTGGCCGCTGAGCCACTGGCTATCGCCATCAGAGCACATCCTGACATTCAGGGTGTGCGGCGAGGTCACTCATTTGATAAGATAGGCCTGTACGCGGATGACACTATCCTATACCTGGCGGACCAGGGTCCGTGACTGCAAACAGCGTTACGAATTATTGAACAAATGGGTGGCTATTCGGGCCTGCACATTAAATTCTCCCAATAGATATCTCTCCCAACCCCCCATGGTGACCCCTCCGCTGCCACTCTCCAGAGTATGCAAGATTAGATACCTGGGAGTTGAGGTTACCAGGCGTTTGACAGACTATACACCCCTGAATGTGGCACCGCTATTCGACATGATGAAACTCGAAACGCAGACGTGGGCTAGATTACCATTAGGGGTGCTGGGGCGCATAAATATTATAAAAATTATTATATTCCCCAAACTTCTGTATATGGTGTGGCATGCCCTTCTTTACATTCCCTTAAAAATATTTAAACAAATGGAAGTTTTTCTGAATTCATTAGTTTGGGGGACTGGCAGACACAAACTAGCTTGGCACATTTTAAAGAATCCAACAGATTTTTACGTTGTCTCACAGCTCTCACCTATACCACTTCAATACCTCAGAACTCCAACGCTATAGGTCTTTAGTTTGCGATAAACCCGGCACCTGACGCACACGCCCCTACAGGAAAGTGGGTGAACACCCGACTCACACCATGAAATGTACCCTTTCCATGTCCGATGATATCTCTTCCTAGAAGTAGACTTCCTAGCTTTAATGACCCCAGGCGACGTTGAACATGTAATAGGAATTGTTGGGGACAAGCTTTAGAAAACAGACTGGAACCATGTTGCATCAAGCTGCTAGAAATCACTACTATCTTAAAGCAATAGGAAAACCCAGATCAGGTGCTGCAGGGGCCCAAAAGGCTGTACAAAAGATCCAAAGGACCGCATGTTGGGCACCAGGGCTCTAAGGCCTTCAGTTTCTGTGTGATTGGTGTCCATTTCTCTTGTAGTCAACCATGCAGTATAACCCTAGGTCAGTGAGGGCAAACCTTGGCACCCCAGATGTTTTGAAACAACATTTCCCATGATGCTCAACTACACTGCAGAGCGCATGAGCACCGTGAGAAATGTAGTTCCAAAATATCTGGGGTGCCAAGGTTTCACCATCACTGCCCTAGGTTTTAGGCAATGTACATAAATCGACTTTGAGAAAATAATTTTATAATGAATACAAAAATCCAAACATTTCTAGTAAAATTCTGTTCACTCTTATCTTTGAATAATGGATTTACTCTTTCTTGTCAGTGCTGGATCTACAGCAGCTTTTTGACATGTGCAAGAGCACAGCAGAGAAACCTGGGAAGCCAACAGTAGGAGTCCAGAAAGAAACGGAAAAACAAATTCTGATGCCAACAGATTATGCTGATCTTATGGTAAAATGTTTCTCTTTCAAGTGGTTTTAGGTTGTTGGCAAACAATCAGATATTTTCTGTAGGCTTTGTCCTGTTTAACCTGTTTTTTAATATTCCTTAAAGGCTGGCTTCCACTGCTATCTCTGTGGAAAGAACAGCAATAGCGAGAAGCAGTGGCGGAAACACATTCAATCAGAGAAGCATAAGGACCGTGTGTTCACCCTGGAAAGTGAAGACAGTCCCTGGAAGTATCGCTTCCCAGCAGGGGAGTTCAAGTTATGTGAGAGGTGAGTGTGCAGATAATGTTATAAGAGTTGGATTTAAAAAAGGTCTACCACTAACCGCTAGACCCTAGGTTTATTTTAACTTCCCCATGGGAAATTTCTTTGTACAAGGAAGCTTCAGTGAGATGGCTAGAAAGGCACATATGTGCCGCTGTTAGGCCATTGGTTCATTGTGTCAGAAGAAAAACCACACCAAACAAGTGAAGACAGGTAGAATTATTGTCCAACTGGAGCACTCGGAATGCGGTGCAGCTGTGCATGGTAGCCAATCCGTTTTCCAACTTCAGCTTGTTCAACTAAGCTTTGATAACAAAAAAAAACTGGAAGCGGATTGGTTTCTATGCAGAGCCGCACCAGATTTTGCATGCTCCAGTTTTAGTAACTTTTTGTGTTCTCTCTTAATTGCATTTTTTTATGCGTTGACATATCTACATAGATCTCTATATGTCCAGCCACAGATTCAGCAGTATCTACTGACAGTTTAAATGGGAGAAAATAAATTTTGGACAGCCGCACTCCAATAAAAGGTAAAAAGTTGGTGCCTTTTATTCTGGTACAAAATACTACAAAAGCAAGAAAAAACCAGCAAACAGTGGGGTAATAGAGCGAACTAGTTTCACATTGATAACCAATGCTTAGTCATAGCTATGTCTATGACTAAGCATTGGTTATCAATGTGAAACTAGTTAGCTCTATTACCCCACTGTTTGCTGTTTTTTTCTTGCTTTTGTAGTATTTTTTACCAGAATAAAAGGCACCACCTTTTTACCTTTTATTAAAGTGCGGCTGTCCAAAATTTATTTTCTCCCATTTATGCTCTGTGCATTGCCTGCACCCACTGGATTTTGGGCTATTTCATTCACCACTGAGGTACATCATCTGGAGCGGCGGTTCCTTCTTTCTACTGACCGTTTAACTCAGGCACAGAAGTGAACATCCAATGCAATCTTACTTCACACATTACATCACATTGGGCATTTTCCATTTTTTTTTTAGATGCAAGAGCACAATGACTTTCTAAACCTAGCTTCTGTGTTTAGTAGACACTATTTGAGGAACATAAGTAAATTAGCATCTAATTGGAACTGCAAAAGCTAGTGTAAAAACAAAGGGGATGCAGGGAACATGCCAAATGCACACAATAAAATTTGTTGTGATGCAGAACTTGTCACTGCATGTATAATATATATTGACAGCCGTAAAATACCTATCGGTGTGACACAGCACTTCACACCTGAAATAGGCAAACATGCAAATGTAAGATGCAAGTCTATAAGAAAGGTAAAGTGTTGGATGAATCCATAGAAAAACCAATCTTTGAGTCGGAGATCCAACAAGATGTCAAAAACTCAAGTAACCCAATTGTAATCCGCTGGATAAACAGAACAAGTTGTCAAATTGAAACTTTGATCGTGGGGCAGTTCTTCAAGATATCAGGTCACATTTCCAAAGGTGGGGAAACCTGCAAGGTCTCGTGTATCAGCTAAAAAGTCTCTCTAGTTTGTTGAGGAAATTTCTTGACAAGAAAGGGGATGTTCATGCACAATCACAGATGTAGATGACTCTGAGCTTCTTAGGCTTTTTTTTGCTGGCAGAATTCCAGGCATAAGGCTTGAGCTGTCATATGTATCAGTTTGAATCTTGAGTGACAAACCTGCAGCTAGATTGTAGGTTTGATCATTTGACAAGTGTAGCCTAGGGTTCCAGCTGGTTGTCTGTGAGCAACTCAAATATGTAGATTCTGTAGTGAAGTAGATAGACTGCAGGTTAGTCAGGTTGAAAAAACACCTAGCCTAGTTCAACCAATAAAAAAAAAAATAACAAACCACACCCATAAATACTACCCATTGTTTATCCAGACAAAGGCAAATAAAAGCATGATCCAATTCACTCCAGTGGGGGAGGAATTCCTTTATGCATCCAACTCTTAAAATGATCTGCTGAGCTTGCCAGAACCAGTTCTTGAGGGAGTCTATTTCAACATGTTAACAGCTTTTACTGTAAAGAAGCATTTTAGTATGTGAAGGTCATTCTCTTTTCCTCCCAGACGTAAAGAGCACCCCCTTGTCCACTGTAAAGCCCTGAACATGAATAACGCTGCACCATGTTCACTATATGAACGACTGATTTACTTTCTTTTTCATACATCATGGGACACAGCGTCAGGCTAATATTCATTACCTGCTGGGTTATACTCCATCTTCAGGTAAATGGACACTGGTAGACCAAAGGTCTTTAGACAGGAAGTGATCCCCTACATAACCCCTCTCATACAGGAAGTATTTCAGTTGTTTCACCAGTGTCTGCAAGGTGGATGGCATGGTTTGTTTGCGCTCTCTGTGCTCCAGGTCTCTAGTCCCACAAACGGTTCCAAAATGAATCAAGGGATTGACCGATCGGATCCATTTGACACAGGCTCTATATGCTTGGATAAATGGTACCTGAGCCTCGCAAAGAAGACTCAAGATCATGCGAGGTTTTGCCTGTAATGTGGCCTCTGGATGTTGGACCCTGCAAAGTGGAATCCTGGACACTACGGTGCTAAGGCATTTCTGCAGGGTGCTGTACAGGTCCAAGGGAGTGGACCCTAAACATGAAAAGGGTACCAAGTCCTTGAAGGTTTCCTAGAAGGGAAATCGAAGGAAAAGGTAAGTGAACCAACAATGCACTAGTTTAAAGGAACCTATTTAGAAAATAAAAGATGAACCTTTCAACCCCTTTAAGCCTAAACTGGTGGTTGCAGGATCAGAACCTGCAAAAGGGCAAATACTTTCTCCCAGTAACTTGGAGAGTACTGACTACAGATGCCGGTCTCTCGGGCTGGGAAGTTACCCTAGAAGGCCCCCCGCATCAGGGAAGATGGTCAAGAACAGATCCTGTCCATTAACTTCCTGGAATTACGGGCAATACGACTGGCCGTACGGTCCTGGACATTGGAGCTTCAGGACTACCTATTAGGGTTCAGTCCGACAATGCCACTGCAGTGGACTATATAAACCACCAAGGCGGTACCAGAAGTAGTTCAGCTCTGAAGGAGGTAAACTACGTACTAGCCTGGGCAGAGTGACGTGCCGATTCTATCAGCAGTCCATATCCCGGAAGTAAAGAACTGGAAGGAAGATTATCTCAGCCGCCAGCAAATCTGCCTGGGGAAATGGTCCCTACACCCAGAGGTGTTTCAGGAAATTTGCCAACGTTGGGGGATGGCCAGAGGTTGACCTACTGGCATCCAGATTCAACAACAAACTACAGCAGTTTGTGTCCCGAACAAGAGATCCTCTGGCAATCGGAGCAGATGCTCTGGTAATTCCATGGAGCCAATGCTTACTGGTTAATGCTTTCCCTCCGGTGCCTGTCCTTCCACACTTGTTGCGCAGAATTCGGAGAGAAGGGGGTTCTAGTCATTCTGGTGGCAGCAGCCTGGCCCAGAAGGCCCTGGTTCCCGGAGATTGTGAGACGAACAATAGACGGCCATGGACGCTTCCACGTCGCCCAGATCTACTGTCTCAAGGTCCTATATTCCACCCCAATTTACAGTCTCTAAATTTGACTGCATGGCTATTGAAGCCAGGGTGTTTGTTGAAAGGCTGTGGCATATCGGGACCAGTAGTGTCTACCCTAGTGAATGCTAGAAAAGCTGTCAATAGGAAGATTTATCATAAGGTCTGAAAGACTTGAATTGCTTGGTGTGAAGCCAGAAAATTGCATCCTTGGAAATACGTGATTGGGAGAATTCTCTCTTTTCTACAGTCTGCTGTGGAAATCAAATTGTCTGAGTACAATCAGAGGGCAGATTTTGGCCTTGTCGGTATTCCTTACAAAGGCCTTTAGCATCCCATTCATTAGTCTGAACCTTTATGCAGGAGGGTTCCCCCCCCATTAGGTCACCTATGTGTCCTTTAGACCTGAACTTTGTGCCGTCTGTGTTACAGAAGCAAACATTTGAACCTATTGAGGAAATTCCATTAGACTTGCTGGCACGCAAGCTAGCCTTTCTGATCGCTATCACCTCGGCTAGAAGGGTGTTGGAGTTGGCGGCCCTTTCATGCAGGGAACCGTACATGATCCTTCACCACGACAGAGTCATGTTACGACTTGTTCCATCCTTTTTGCCAAAGGTGGTGTCGACTCTTCATTTAAATCAGGACATTATTTTGCCTTTTTCTTTTTTGTATCTCGGCCTCTTTCGGCGGACGTGAGACTGCCGCATTCTTTGGACGTTGTTCAGGGAGTCTAGGTTTATTTGTCTAGATCTGTGGAGATCCAAGGATCGGACTCCTTTTTTTGTTTTACCAAAAGGGCCCAAGAAATGGCAGGCAGTTTATAAGGCTTTCATTGCCAATTGGGTCCATCAATTGATCATTCAGGCCTACGGTCTGACATGTAAAGCTGGTCCCTTTAGGGTGAGAGCTCATTCTACTAGGGGTGTAGGAAAATCCTGGGCTTTTCGCCATCAGGTATCGTTTCCACAGCCCCTTAGTCCAGAGCTGAGAACTCCCTCATATGGGCAATGATGTTTCTGTGTTCCCACTTCTGCTCACAGCATGCACCAGCCTGTGCACATTCTGTTCCATTGTTCCTGTGTGTCCCTTGCAGGGAGGGGAGGGCACGGGACTGCATAAGAACATTGCTCTTTGATACCTTTGCCCCCCCCCCCCCTCTGCTTGGAGAGCTAGTACCCAGAACACTGGAATTAGACTGAACTTGCCCGAATTGGCTTTTCAGATGTGGGACTATTCCTTCAATTACCTGCTGAGAACCACAGCCTGCTGGGTGGCCACCTATGGCACACTCAGGGTGGTGCACTGTTTACAGCGCCTCTGAAACAGCACTTCCCCTCATATTCATAAAAGTCTACTAATATGGCTTCTTGTCCTTCTGGGGTTCTACTTTTTATTTTGTCCCCCTATTTTTTCTTTTGTTATCTTTATTTTTTAAATGTGTCTATTTTTTTTATATGTTCTTAAAACTGCTTTTTACAGTTCTCTCTGGCCGGCGGAGGGTACTACTCAGTGAGTGAGCTCCCTCTGATCAGTGAGCACAGTCCTGCAATGTGTCACGTAGCACAGCGAAGTTTCGCCCCGTGCTTTGATGTGTGCACCCTGGGTTGGAATGTGTGGCCAATGGTCGGATTTCTGACTGCCAGAGCCTATGTATACGCTATAACACTGCTTTTGTTTTTCCTTCACAGGTTGCACACTGTTTATGCAATGTTGGCAGTTAGGCGTTGGTGCCCGCACCAGTCAAGGGGCAGTGCACGGGCAGGGAGGGGGTTTATTTTGTTGAGAGATGGTCTTTTTTTTCTTATTACTTGGTTTACATAGGTACTGCATAAATGTATTGGTGTTATTGGAGGCCGCGCCACCGGCTGGGTGCGGCCATCTTGGTGTCCCAAGTCCTGGAGTTCCATCTTGGTTTCATCTTTGTCCATGGCCACATTAAAAGTTCTTACATGGAATGTGAGAGGGGTGAGAGACCCCATTAAGAGATCTGCAGTATTTGGGCAACTAAAAAAGTTAAGGGCGGTTAAGACGCACGCAGAGGGTTCAGTATTGAGAGCACACAAACGGCCTTGGATAGGCTGGGCTTATCACTCTGTTCACACTACGCATTCCAGAGGGGTGTCACTTCTGATTGCTAAAACTGCCCATTTCGTACTCCAGGACTTGGTGTCGGACCCAATGGGTAGATTTGTTTTTATAAGGGCAAAGCTACACGGGGACATGGTCCTTCTACTGGCTTTTTACATACCACCCCCGTTTCAATTTAATGTACTGACTGAGGGATTGAATTTTATGGCATTGCACCCCACTATACCAGCTATATGGCTGGGAGATTTCAATAATGTGTTGGATAGGGCCCTTGACAGACTGACCAGGCCCTCGCAACCCCTGACGCACTCGCACCCGACAAGATTTGCCCGCCTCCTTGGTGATTTTAATCTGGTCGATACATGGAGATATAAGTGCCCTACCTCACAAGCCTATTTATGCTTTTTTGTGTCCCATCACTCTGTCCCGCATAGACCTCATACTTTTGTCCAGATCACTTCTCCCTAGGCTGACGGATGTGGGGTTTTCGCCCAGGTTACTGGCTGACCATTGCCCCTACTGGGTTAAACTGTCCTTACCCCATGCACGTCCACCGACGTTGTGGCGACTTAACCCCTTTTGGCTGACTTTATTACCAGAGGATGACGATCTTAGGACCAACTGGGAACACTTCTTCACGACTATCAAGGGCTCAGCACGGCTGTAGATAGTATGGGAGGCGTTTAAGATACATGCTTGGATGACCCTTACAGCCCGCATTAACAAAATTAAACAAACTTCTGCGATGGCTGTGGACACTGCAACGCGTGACTTAGAGATAGCGGAAAGGGAATTTCTTGACGATCCCACGGAGGCTAGGGCTGGTGGCCTTAAGTTATGTTATAGGGCCCTGGACCAGTTGCTCTATGAGAAATCCAAAAGTAAGATGTTCTTTCTTAGACAGGTCATTTGAACATGGTGAAAGAGCAGGGAAGTTACTGGCTTACCTTGTACACAGCGAGGAGAGACCCCCGGTGGTGATCTCCCTGCACTCCCCTCACAATACCCTGGTGACTGCACCTGTTCAGGTTGTGGGAATGTTTCGCTATTTTTTTTTGCCTCCCTTTATGCTACCACCGTTTCGGATGACCTCTCTCTGATGGAGTCCTTTTTGACCGAGATACAAATCCCTCAGCTGACCGAGGCCCAGACTGGGGAACTGGAGGAACCTTTGACATTAGAGGAGATTGCTAAAACCATAGCGGAATTCCCTACGTCCAAGGCCCCATGCTCAGACGGCTTGCCGGTGGAGTTTTACTGCTCATACTCGGACCTGTTGTTGCCTAGGCTACTGGCGATGTACAACTCAATTTTTGAGACCTCTGATATGCCAGTTTCCATGCGGGAGACTACCATTGTTTTAATACCCAAGCCAGGTAAAGATCCTCACCTCCCAGAGTCATATCGTCCCATTTCCCTGCTCCAGGCGGATGTCAAGATTGTAAAAAGTATAACCAGGTGCTGCCAAATACTACTTAAGAAAAACACTTAAAACCTTTCAAATTAAATGCTTATGCCAACACCTAAATGAGTATGTTCCTTCATCAGCAGTAAAATAAACCTGTAGGGCCGCAATTCTCAAAACGGTCATTAGGACAAAAATCCCAGTGCTGTAAATATATCAAATTAAATAAATCGCAAAAAAGGCAAAAAAACAATAATGGCATAGAAGGAATTGTGACAGGAAGTCAGGTAAATCTGTGGGTGTTGTCAGACGGGAGATACATTTCTGCCTTGTTTAGACAATATACCAATTATTATTAGGTGTCGGCTGCAGAAGCAGCCAGAAAGATTTAGGGGCGTTGGAAAACTTCAGCTGTTCAGAATGAGGCAATAAAGGCCTCTATAAGTAATCCAGAGGATTACTACTGATTGCTGCATCCTGAGGCTTTCTGAGTGAAGGAGAGCAGTGAGCGGAAATACTTCTGAAGAGGTGAGGTGCTGTTGATTTTTCTGTGTGATAAAAATCAAAAAGACTATTGTTTTCTGCTGTAGGACCAGCAGTGTCTGCCCAGCACTAGGCTGTGCCAGACTCCATAGATAGGTTCCTGTGTGGTGAAGGTAGATGCCCCAAGTGGCCAGGGTTTATTTTATGTTTGATTTTGTTTATGCTGTTTGGATGCTTGCACTTGTTTCCAGCAAGATGGAAGAATAAACCAAAATCTTTGCTTTCAACCGTCTTCGGCTGTTTCTCTGTATAAATCAGTGTGTAGTGAACCCATCCAGGGGGGGTCACACACCCCGCTACCGAGCTAATCCCTTACACAAGGTGGAGTGCCGCAGGCAGTTAAAGTAAACCCAAAATGGAGGAGATACTGAAACAGCTGGCTTTAGCAAATGCAAATCAACAACAGACAAATGCAGCTTTGCAGCGGAGCCTTGCAGCTCAACAGGCTCACGCAGCTCAACAACAGGCTCAACAAGAGAGCATTGCAGGCTTGGAACAGAGACACCAGCAGCAAATGGAGGCCATCGTGTCACAGCTTCAGAGACAGCAGACCGAGGCTGGGAGTCAGGCCAGTAACATACCGACTTTTCGGGTAAGACACTTATTGCCAAAGATGACTGTAGAGGAGGACCCTGAGATGTTTCTGACCACGTTTGAGAGAGCAGCGGAAAGAGAGAGTTGGCCTAAAGAACAGTGGGCTGGACTAGTGGCCCCCCTATTATCTGGAGAAGCCCAAAAGGCATATTTTGATTTGGAGCTTGCAGATGCAAAAAACTATGATCGGCTAAAATTGGAAATATTGGCACGTTTCGGTGTAACCCTGGATGTCCGTGCTCAGCGGGTCCACAATTGGAGTTATCAGCAGAGGAAGCCACCTCGGTCGTAGATGTATGACCTCATTCATTTGGCTAAGAAATGGCTGCAGCCAGAAACTCTGTCCAGACCAAAAATGTTTTGGAGCGAGTAGTCATGGACAAATTTCTTAGGTCTCTTCCTAACACCCTGCAGAAATGGGTGAGCCATGGTGGTCCGGAAACCGCAGACAAACTTGTAGACCTGGTTCGAAAGGTACCTAACAGAGAATTTTTCCTCTTCCACCAGAGACGCACAGACTTTCCACCCCAAGACCAGACCCTCCCCACCTATAGGTAAGACTGCATCAAGGGATCGGGGTGGAGAGAGGGACCAAGGAGCAACTATAAGAATTATTGGGACTACTGCTAATGTTTGGCGAGAGCGGCCTGGAAGACCCATCCCACAGGAGAGGACCAGAAGGTTGATTTGTTATCGTTGCCGGGAAGAGGGACATGTAGCAGCAGTTTGCCCAGCAGGTGATGAACCCATGCAGTGTGACTTTCTGACAGAGACGACAGTCCCTGTTTGCAACCACATGCACTGCAGTAAAGGAAAATGAGAAACCTTTATGTAGAATGTGCTTCGATGGTAAAGATGTTGTGGTATTGTTGGATTCAGGTAGCCTGGTCACCTTAGTGAAAAGTGATCTAGTGGTGGGGAAAAACCTTACATCCTAGGAAAATGGCTGTAGTTTGTGTACATGGGGACACTCGAGAATATCCGCTGACTACGGTTTCCTTTGAAACTTCCCTCGGTAACTTGTGTCACCAGGTGGGTTTAGTTCCCAAACTGCCACATGACGCCATTGTGGGAAGAGATTTCCCAAAGTTCTGGGAACTCTGGGACTTCCCAGATTCCCCAGTAGGTGGTTCTTCTGAGCCTGAAACATCGACTCCAGAAACCTCTAACTGTGAGGATTCTTCTGCGTTTCCATTCTCAGTCTTAGCAGGGGAAACACCAGTCCCTAGGGAGGAGCCTGCTACCTCAGAAGAGGAACAGCGGCCCATAGGGTTTGATGACCTCAAGGTGCACAGAGAAAATGTCATCACTGAGCAATTGAGGGACCCCACATTGCTAAGAGCCCGGGAGAATGTAGTGAAGATAGATGGGGAGTTAGTTAACCCTAACGAGAGGGTTGCCCTCCCTTACTTCATTATTGAAAAGGACCTGTTATATCGAGTGTCACAGAGGATAGAGGACACCATTGAGCAACTGGTAGTGCCTAAAACGTACCGCAAGATGGTTTTGGAACTGGCCCATGGGCACATTCTTGGGGGACATTTAGGAGCAGAAAAAACCCAGGAGAGGATCACCCAGAGGTTTTATTGGCCTGGGATCACTAAGGAAGTGGAATTGTACTGCTCTTCCTGTCAAGTGTGTCAGATTACTGCACCCATGCCACATTTCCGCAGTCCGTTGGTACCCCTGTCCATTTTCGAGGTCCCTTTTGAGAGGATCGCCATGGACTTGGTTGGCCCCTTACTGAAGTCCACTAGAGGGCACCAGCACATATTGGTAATAATGAACTATGCTACCCATTACCCAGAAGCAATTCCTTTCCGAAACACCTCTGCAAAAACCATTGCCAAAGAGTTATTTCAGGTTTTCAGCCGTGTGGGTCTTCCTAAGGAAGTCCTAACTGACCAGGGCACCCCGTTTATGTCTAGAGTGACCAAAGAACTTTGTAAACTTCTGAAAGCGACCCAATTACATTAGGTTAGTGGAAAGGTTTAATAAAACCTTAAAACAAATGTTGAGGAAGGTGGTGGATAAAGACAGAAAGAATTGGGATTATCTGCTCCCTTATCTGATGTTTGCCATAAGAGAGGTTCCCCAATCGTCCACAGGGTTCTCTCCGTTTGAGCTACTGTATGGGAGGCACCCCCGGGGCCTACTGGACATTGCCCGGGAAACATGGGAGAGTGAGAGTTCCCCTCATCGAAGTGTGATTGAACATGTGGCCCAAATGCAAGATAGAATTGCCCAAGTGATGCCGATTGTGAAGGAACATTTAGCCCAAGCCCAATTGGCTCAACAAAGGATTTACAATTGTGGGGTCCAGGTCCGTTCCTTTGCAAAAAAGTAAATGCCTAGCCAAATGGCAGGGTCCCTATGAAGTGTTGGAGAAAATGGGGGTGGTGAATTATAAAATTAGCTAACCGGGAAGACGAAAACCTGAGCAGCTCTATCACGTGAACTTGCTGAAACTATGGAAGGATAGAGAGTCATTGGTCGCTAAGACTACCCGATTTTCTGCTCCATTTAACCTGGCTGTCCCTGAAGTTGGGATAGCGGAGACCCTATACAAAACTCGGCAACAGGAGGTTAAAGAATTTGTGCTCCATAATAAGGAGAGGTTTTCAGACCTACCAGGTTGGGTCTCCGGAGTTGAACATGACATTATCACCATACCAGGGGATAAGGTCAAGTTGAAGCCTTATAGAATTCTAGAAGCCCGGCGAGAGGCAATTTGCCAGGAAGTAAAAAAAAATGCTTGAGCTGGGGGTGATAGAAGAGTCAAATGGTGATTGGTCCAGTCCCATTGTCTTAGTGCCCAAACCAGATGGAAGTTGACGGTTTTGTAATGACTTTTGCCGCCTGAATCAAATCACTAAGTTTGACACCTATCCTATGCCCCGCATAGATGAACTGATTGATCGCCTAGGCACTGCCCGGTGCATGACGACGTTGGACCTGACCAAGGGTTATTGGCAAATTCCTCTCTCGGAGTCGGCCAGGGAAAAACAGCATTTGTAACTCCAGATGGATCTTTCCAATATCGGAGGATGCCTTTTGGGTTACAGAATGCTCCCGCCACATTTCAACGCACCATGGATAAGACCCTTCGGCCTCATCGAGCCTATGCTGCTGCATACCTCGATGACGTCATCCACAGTGAGGATTGGGACTCACATTTACCAAAAGTTCAGGCTGTGTTGGATTCCATCTGGAAAGCCGGATTTACAGCCAGTCCAAAAAAATGTACCCTTGGGCTAGAAGAGGCGAAGTATCTGGGGTATACCATTGGAGGTCTAATCAAGCCCCAAATAAACAAAGTTGAGGCTATTCAGGATTGGCCACGTCCCACCAACAAGAAACAGGTTCGTGCATTTTTGGGGATCGCGGGCTATTATCGCCGCTTTATCCCCCATTTTGCCTCACAGGCTGCTCCCCTGACCAATTTGACCAAAGGGAAGGAGGCTGTAATGACCAAATGGACTCCCGAAGCAGAAACAGCTTTTCAGGCTTTAAAACAGGCCTTATGTAGTCAGCCAGTTTTAAATTCGCCTGATTTTTCACGGGACTTTGTGGTTCAGACAGATGCGTCAAATGTGGGATTAGGAGCCGTACTGTCCCAGATTATCAAAGGGAAGGAACACCCTGTTATGTACCTCAGCCGAAAGTTGAAGGCCCATGAGGAGAATTATGCCACCATTGAGAAAGAGTGTTTGGCGGTGAAATGGGCTTTGGATTCTCTCCGGTACTACCTTGTGGGTAGACAGTTTGAGCTGGTGGCGGATCACGCCCCATTGAAGTGGATGGCACAGAACAAAGAGACCAATAGGAGAATAAATAGGTGGTTCCTGGCTCTCCAGGAATTTAGTTTTGTGGTAACGCATCGCCCCGGTGCTAAAATGGAGAATGCAGATGGGTTGTCCCGAGTGCATGCCTGCCTGGCAACCTGTGTCCCAACCCTAGGGTTGAAACAAGAGGGGGGGTATGTGACAAGAAGTCGGGTAAATCTGTCGGTGTTGTCACAGACGGGAGATACATTTCTGCCTTGTTAAGACAATATACTAATTATTATCAGGTGTCGGCTGCAGAAGCAGCCAGAAAGATTTAAGGGCGTTGGAAAACTTCAGCTGTTCAGAATGAGGCAATTAAGGCCTATAATCCAGAGGATTACTACTGAGTGCTGCATCCTGAGGCTTTCTGAGTGAAGGAGAGCAATGAGCGGAAATACTTCTGAAGAGGTGAGGTGCTGTTGATTTTTCTGTGTGATAAAAATCAAAAAGACTATTGTTTTCTGCTGTAGGACCAGCAGTGTCTGCCCAGCACTAGGCTGTGCCAGACTCCATAGATAGGTTCCTGTGTGGTGAAGGTAGACGCCCCAAGTGGCCAGGGTTTATTTTATGTTTGATTTTGTTTATGCTGTTTGGATGCTTGCACTTGTTTCCAGCAAGATGGAAGAATAAACCAAAATCTTTGCTTTCAACCATCTTCTGCTGTTTCTCTGTATAAATCAGTGTGTAGTGAACCCATCCAGGGGGTCACACACCCCGCTACCGAGCTGATCCCTTACAGAATATATAAGTGGACACTGACCAAAATCCCAGTACTACAAAAAAAAAACATTTTTTTTTTTACATACTGGTTCCTGGCCTGCATGTCTTCATGTCTTTGTAGAATACATGACATCCTTATTCTAGAAGACATACCACAGTCCCATGCATGCTAGCAGTTCATTGGGCGCAGGCATAGGGTAACTTGCACTCCTAGTCCCAAAGCCCCTCCAGTCTCTCTCAATGTTCAGCCTAATCCCAGTATTTTGCAGATACAAAGCTAAGCAGCGCAATAACTACTGTACACAGCAAGATATGGAAACCCTACAAGAAGACCTAAATAAAATAATGGAGTGGGCAACTACATGGCAAATTAAGTTTAATGTTGAAAAATGTAAGGTAATGCATTTGGGAGCTAAAAATACGAACATGGGCTACTTGCTAGGGGAGGAACCTCTGGGGGAATACATGATAGGGAAAGATCTTGGGGTCCTAGTAGATGACAGGCTCAGCAATGGCATGCAATGCCAGGCTGCTGCAAGTAAAGCCAACAGAATATTGGCATGCATTAAAAAGGGGATTAACTCCAGAGATAAAACGATAATTCCCCTCTACAAGACCCTGGTCTGGCTGTCCAGTTCTGGGCACCAGTCCTCAAGAAGGATGTGCTGGAACTAAATAGAGAGTCCAGAGAAGGACAATAAAGCTATAAAGGAACTAGCGGATCTTCGCTATGGAGGGAAGCTTCCAAGCATTGAATTCTTTCTCTCCTGGAGTGGAGACGCTTGAGAGGGGATATGATGACGATATACGAATACCTTACTGGTGACTTGAAGAAAGGGAAAAACATATTCAGTGAAAGCGAGTTTAAACAGACACATGGCCATTCATTTGATATGGGAAGAGAAGTGGTTTAACCTTAAACTGCATAGAGGTTTTTTTTTACTGTCGGAGTGGTAAGGATGTGGAATTCTCTTCCACAAGCAGTGGTATCAGCAGGTAGCATTGATAGTTTAAAAAATATATTAGATGTGCATCTTAGCGATCACAACATACAGGCTAATGCGCTTTACTATTGACATAAACACATGCACACTCACACACCACAGGATGGACTGGCGTCTTTTTTTTTTTTTTTTTTTCTTTCAAACCTTACTGACTATTACTGACTATGTAATTATGTATGTGCAACTTTATTGCCATATTGTATAATAGAATGTTTCAATCCCTCGCAGTGTTTTTTGGCTAGTTTCCCTTATTCTCTCCACCCATGATCCATAGCAGCTTTGGCATTTGCCGATCTTCTTCCTTTTTTTTTTTTTTTGCATTGTGTTTAAACTACAAATTCCATATAAACTGTGGAACTATTTTATTATAACGTTTGGAGAGCTGAATAGATTTGTAGAGTTTAATATCTTTATTTTTTTTATTTATATTTACTAGGTTTGAAGAGGTGCAAAGTTGTCCTAATGAAAACAATTGTCCATTTGCTCATGGAAGGGATGAATTGACAGAATGGAATGAACGAAGACAAGTTTTGCAATTAAAGGTTACCAAAGCTCGTAAAGACCAGCTTCTGGAACCCAGCGACTCTGACTTTGGAAAATATACTTTTCTTATGCAAGATTTAGCACAAGGGAGTGAAGTGAAACAAACACTGGACACAATATGAAGCTACCCCTTCCCCTTATAACCTGCAGTTTTTAGTCCTTCTTCGGAAACAAACCTTTTTCTTTAATCTACAGATTCTGGGGCACATGTTCATCACATCTATAAACTCTTTATTGTACGTTATCCCAAGGACAGTGTTGCAATCAGGGTGTCCATTACATCTAAAGTGTTTCCATTATGTACGTGACTGTGATTTGTGATATACTAATATGATTTTTGTCATTAATGCCAAAAATAATGTAGCCATTGTCCTGTTTTTATCTTCTTTTTTTTTTTTTTTTTTTTCATTTTCACATGAACGTACATTTCAGGCCACACAGGGACAGTACCTACTTAAATACTATAATGAGAAGACTCTGTATTATGGGTTTATTGACTTTATAACAGACAGAACAGCTTGTAATGAAATTTATTTGTAAACTTAGAATTTTTGTGTATTGTTTTAATTCAACAGGTAAATGTATATTTCTTTACTCATTACCAAGTGCAGAGAGCACATAATGTTCAATGGCCACAGAACATCCATTTTCTTTTTCCCATTATAATTGTGCTAAACTGCTTTTGACACTATTATTTTGGTGTCTTATTACATTTTTTCTTTAGATAAAATGCTCCTAAAGAGGTTTCAAAAATAACAATTTGCGGTAAACCGAGTTTTTAATTTTTATTTCTCTGTCATTGAGGGACGCAGTGATTTATAGGTTATACTGCTGCCTACAGGAGAACTAGACACATGCAAAAAAAATCTGTAGGCCAGCCTAGGATAACACCTATTGCCAGCATGCCCCATTTTTTTGCTAGTGTCGTAGAAGAATGGATTTTTTGCTTTGATCAACATTCTTACCTCCATTTCCGCTTGTCTTTTCAATTTGTCTCTTCATTTTTTATCTTTCCTCTGCCTAGTTTTGAAGTGCTTAATGCAGACTCCGCTGATCTGAAGGTTTTGGGGCTTTCGCAAAAGTGACCTTTGGGCACTGGGTTACACACAATTATTTTTTGAGGCGCTGTTTCACGGTCCAGAGCGCTTGTCCTGTTTCTAAAGAATTTGCGAGTAGGACAAATGCTCAGAGCTCCCTCATAGTTTGGACCACTGAGTGCTTTTACAATTTCTCGCTTTTCTGTTGTTTACTGTGAACGGGGAGTCATGTACACATGCTCCGTCCTTTCTAATTGTTCTTTCCATTCAGTGTTGAACTTCCAATTGTTGCTCTTGCTTTGCAAAGAGCCACATGAAACTTTTTCTCTTGACTGTTCCCATCATCTGCCTGCAGTGACTTTTGTCACCTCTGGCCACCCAACCCACACTGGCTACCAGCTGCCTGGAATTCAGCCCTCTAAATATACAGAGGGGGAGGTGGCGACTAATTGGGAACTGGGCGGGTTCAGGGACCAACCCTCTCTGATGATACTGAGATTGATTTTGAAGAATTGGTCTTCTGCTGCTACCCTGGATTTACAAGAGACATTGATGCAGGATGTACTACTCTGCAGTTGGCTGATCAGCCTTTTGTCTCCAGTCTTTAGGTTGTTTTTAAGAGCTCATACAGTTGCAAAGACCTTTCCATTATACAAGTTTTCTCAATAGGGATTGAGAGCACCATGATGGCCCTTGGACAACCCCTGAATGCTTTTTAAATCGGTTACCGTTTTGGAAAGGATTTTGTTAAACAGAGATCTATACCCTCTGTGGATCTGCCAGTAACCCAGTAAATGTCATTCTTTACTGCTTTAACTTACTAACAGATAGAATTTCTCTTTAAAAACCCTGTGTTCATTGGAGGGCCCCTGCCGTTGGTCCTATCCTGGTTTTGACCTTAAATTTTTCATACTGTGGATGAATAGTCTAAGGGCCAGTTCTCACCAGACGCAGTTCCGTGTGCATTTTTTCTGCACTAAAAATGCATGCATGGTGTTTTACGTGTATTCCAATGGCTCTAGTTCACACCATGCAGTCAGTTTCTGGTGCAGAACCTGACCAGAAACTGACTGCATGGTGTGAACTAGAGCCATATGAATACATACATACAGTGGACTTGGTGTTGAGTTATTCACTTTACGGTCAACACTGAGGACAAGGGGGCACTCTTTACGTCAAGAGGAAAAGAGATTTCACCTCCAAATACGGAAAGGTTTTTCCACAGTAAGAGCTGTGAAAATGTGGAACGGACTCCCTCCAGAGGTGGTTCTGGCCAGCTCAGTAGATTGCTTTAAGAAAGGCCTGGATACTTTCCTAAATGTACATAAAATAACTGAGTACTAAGTTTTGTAGGTAAAGTTGATCCAGGGTAAATCCGATTGCCTCTTGGGGGATTTGCTGTAGCAAATTGGATCATGCTCTGCTGGGGTTTTTTGCCTTCCTCTGGATCAACTGTGGGTATGGAGTTGGGTGTATGGGATTGTACTGTGTTTTTTATTTTGTTTGTTTATTTTTTGTGGTTGAACTGGATGGACTTGTGTCTTTTTTCAACCTGACTAACTATGTAACTATGAATACATGGAAAACACTGTGCATGCATTTTGTGCAGAAAAAAAAAAAAAAACACAGAACTGTGTCTGGTGTGAACTGACCCTTAATCCCTCAACTGATCTCTGCAATGCTGCAGTGTATTCTTTATTGGAATTGCCTGCTGTAAGCACCTAAGCGTGTCTCTTGTAAGGGTCTGTCAGTACAATTGCTCAGAGCATTCTGGTTTACGTGCTGCGATGCAGACGTTGCTTCCATGAAACGCCTCACATTATTGATCATTAGGGGGAAACTTCTCCTCAGACTGACACTTGACATTATCATCAAGGAGGACAGAACGCCCACCTGCTTTAGCATAAAAAGTCTAAAGAAGGGTTGGCTAAGTCTCCTCCCTCTCTCATCTACTCCATAAGTAGGCACCAGTACGCCTCTAAACATGGTACTCTTCCACCTCCATGTTAAATTACTCTGCTTTATTTTTAAAAAGACTTCAGCAACATGAAGACCACAATAATAGTGGGGGGGATGCTTTTGTTAATGTGGGTTGTTGTATAGTTTGTGCTTCAGGCATTCAGATGCAAAGTACTCTTTTTAGGTTTACAGTTTGATCACTAGCACTCTAAGTGCCTCACTTATACCTTCCTGTGTCACCCCACAGGTTAGAAGACCTGACTCTTGATCACTTGGCATCTCCTGAACCTAAAAAATACTACTTTTAGTTCCTTGGGAGAGTTAGGTTTCAGGAGCTGTATCCCAACCTGGCTATTGCTCTCTGTGAGAGACAAGAGTCTGGTCTGGAACCATGGATGTTTATTTCAGTACAAACTGTACACTCCAACATGCATCTCAGGACAGTACATCTTATTATGTTTGCTTACATGTGCTCTGAGGGCTACTATACCCCTTGGCCATTGTCCTCACTCCTGGGTGGAGCCAGCTTTAAAGTGACAGTACATGTGGAACCGTTCAGGTATAACACGCTCTTCCAAAGAACAATCTCTTATCTCCCTTGATACATGCAAGTACATTAGTTGTGCTTAGTATCCGTCAGATCCACCATTCCTGTGCCTCCCCAGAGGGACCCTCTGACCTGCGCTGTCAGCTAGGACACTGTTCAACAAGAACTCAGCCTTGCCCCTGCACCCTGAGTGCTGTCCAAGGTGTTGGTTCCAGTGTGTGCCCTAGTACCTTTTCTTGGCACCTCAATTGTGGAAATTTCTGGTGACCTCCTGTGGAGAGAAAAGTCGCTGTAGTCTCTAACGGACAACATCTGGTGGTCCAGTTGCCTTCAAGACTGCTAGACCTTGTTTTATCAAGAATCAGCATTGGAAACTTTTTCATTGCTTGCAGACAAGTTAACCACTTCAATACAGGGCTTTTATACCACCTCAATACCAGGCCTATTCTGGCACTTTTCTCCTACATGTACAAATCCTCATTCTTTTGCTCGAAAATTACTCAGAACCCCCAAATATTATGTTTTTTTTTTATCAGACACCCTAGGGAATAAAATGATGGTCATTGCAACTTTTTATCTTGCACGGTATTTGCGCAATAATTTTTCAAGTGCTTTTTTTTTGGGAAAAAATTGTTTCATTAATTAAAAAACAAAACAGTAAAGTTAGCCTAATTTTTTTGTAAAATATGAAAGATGAAGTTACGCCGAGTAAATAAATACCTAACATGTCACGCTTTAAAATTGCACACACTCATGGAATGGCGCCAAACTTTGGTACTTAAAAATCTCCATGGGCGACGCTTAGAATTGTTTTTACAGGTTAACAGTTTAGAGTTACAGAGAAGGTCTTGTGCTAGAATTGTTGCTTGCGCTCAAACGCACACGGCGATACCTCACATGTGGTTTGAACTGCGTTTACATATGTGGGTGGGACTTGCGTGTGCGTTCGCTTCTGAGCGCGAGCTACCGAGGACAGGGGCGTTTTAAAAAAAAAAAAACGTTTTATTTTACTTTTTTTTTATTTTTACACTTTTTAAAATTTATATTTTTTTGATCACCGACCTTATGCTTACTAGCCCCAATGGTGGCTTTGTTTACTTCCGGGTACCCGACGGTCATAGAGATGACTGGTGGCCATCTGGTCACCGGAAATCTCTATGATCCTCATGCGACGCTGGACGATTCATTCTGCAGCCCCCGATGGTACGGGAGAACCCGGAGAAGCACCGGATGGCGGCAGGTGGGGGGGTGGCGGTTATGTCCCCTCCCGCCACCTATAAGAATGATCAAGTGGCGGAACTGCCGCTATGATCATTCTTATCGTGTACATAATCTCCGGCAGAAGAGAAGGATATCTGAATGATGCCTCTAGCTTCAGATATCCCAATACAAAGCCCAGGATGTCATATGAAGTCCACCCAGGATGGGAGATCCCATCTGTGGACGTCATATGACTATGGCTGGGTATTGAAGTGGTTTAAGTAGAATTACACCTAAACACTAAAATCCCTGCATCTATAGACATCCACAAGCTAACACTAACCTTGTAAAGAAGAAATCGATATATATGCCCTTTTTTTCTTTTTAAGCCAATCCAACCGATCCCACGCTGAGCTGTCATCTGCGGCTTTGCTGTGGAGGCGCGGGTGCAGAGGACACATCCGACAATTTCTTCTTTACAGGGCTAGATAGGTTAGTGTTAGATCGTGGATGTCTGTAGATGCAGGGGCTAGATTTACACTTTAATCCAGTATAGTTCAGTATTACATTTCACAGCATGTTTGACCATATGTCCTATTCCCTTGATTGGGGAGTTTCCTGTCTCTCAGTATTTGCAGGAGATTTATGTGTTGAGATGTTATCCTTTCTGGGGCATTCTCCCTTTTTTTTTTTTTTTGCCTGTGACAATTATGTTCTTGTCTGATACATCAATATCTAGCTTTTTGGCTGGCAAGGACTTCTGTTAACACTAATCTGCTTGGCTCCATTCTGGGTTTCAGAAGAGGTTATGCCTCCTACTGTACATTGTGGGATCATTCCCTTAACTGGTGTCCTGCTATGAATACCTTTAGACAATAACAGGTTGATGTGTCTGTCCTATGTAGTGGGAACAGGAAATCTTGTGAAAATGTAGTTTGGATTCTGACTTGGACGAAACTTTGTTATAGTCCTAGCATAATGACATGATGTTTTTTTTTCTAATACAGGAATATACCTGTCCTTATTTGCTCCTGTTGACTTTGTAGGGATATGTTTTAGGTGGGTTCAGGAACCATTGCTGCTCTTTTTGAAGGTACTACTGTCACAAGTCATCCTAAAGGTTCTTCCTCTGGTCTAATTTGTCTTAACAAAGTGAATGTGTGCCCTAGAAGTGCTTTCAGGTATGCACTCCCCTTTCCCTCTTGGACTTTGAGATGAGTTAAGGCTTAGAGAAGGACATAAAAAAAGAACAGATTTTATGCAAAAAAAAGAACTGAACATTTATAAGAAAAAAAAGTAACAATTCACATGTTTGACACTTAAGATAGTGGATATCAGGCCAGAGGTGAGCAGTCTGGTAGCAGCCTGCTCACTTTTGGCCTTCACTGGACTTCCGGTGTTTATCCCGGGATGATGGTGAGGTGTTGTCGTAAACGTCACATCATGGACAGTACTGTAATTCTAGCACTCGACCACCTCTCTAAAATGGTAACATGTAAAGGAATTTAACTGCTTGCTGACCAGCCATCATCCTTACACTGTGGCAGGTTGGCACGTTCCTGTGAGCCATCGTAGGTGTATGGCAGCCCTTTAAGCAGGGAGAGCAGGCGCACCTGCTGCATGTGGCTGGCGGTCGCGGGCACGAGAGCCAGAACAGGTTGTGTGTTCCTACTAGCTAGGAACAATGATCTGTCACCTCTTCTAGTCACTCCCATCCCCATACAGTTAGAACACACATGAGGGAACACAGTTAACCCCTTGATTGCCCCCTTGCGTTAACCCCTTCCCTGCCAGTGACATTTACACAGTAATCGGTGCATTTTTAGAGCACGGATCACTGTATAAATGTCAGTGGTCCCAAAAGTGTCCGATCTGTCTGCCATAATCCCGATTAAAAATCGCAGATCGCTGCCATTATTAGTAAAAAATAAATAATAGAAGTGCCATAAATCTTTCCCATAGTTTGTAGACGCTATAACTTTTGCGCAAACCAATCCGTATACGCTTATTGTGATTTTTTTTTAATACCAATAATATGTAGAAGAATAGGAACAGTAACGCCAAAAGAAAGCTCTTTTTGTGGGGAAAAAAAAGGACACAGGGTACAGCATGGCACGACCGTGCAATTGGCAGTTAAAGTGACGCAGTCCTGTAATGCAAAAAATGGCCCAATCATTAAGCAGCCAAATCTTCTTGGCCTGAAGTGGTTAAAGTGTCCCCTATAAATCGTAAAATGTATGTAGATTGTTGCCATTGCACAGGTGCACACAATTTTAAAGTGTGACATGTTTGATATCTATTTTACTCAGTGTAACATCATCTTTTACAAAAAAAAAAATGGGCTATGTATTTGTGTTTTTTTTTTTGTATAAAAACTCAGTGTATTTTGAAAAACCTCTGCGCAAATCCTGTGTGACATAAAAAATTGCAACACTCGCCAATTTATTCTTTAGGGCCTCAAATTTGAAAAAAAAAAAATGTAATGTTTGGGGGTTCTAAGTAATTTTCTAGCAAAAAAATACTGATTGTTATGTAAACACAAAGTGCCAGAAAAGGCCTGGTCTGGAAGTAGATGGGACCCACGGAATGGATCTTTGAACCAGCTAGATCACAGTCCTCTGCAGGCAACAATAAGGGAAAAGGTTGCCAAATCTGTCAAGGTGGAGATCCAAGCAGCAAGGTGTTTCAAGTAGCCTCTTTTTTAAGCCTAAATTCTGGTGAGGCAACAGTTTATAGAGCACTCCAGGAGCTGGATGCTGCGGTTCTAATGCAGTCGGAAAACACCTGTTAAAACTTGGATAATTCTTATCAAAAATAGTAAAACGCTACCCAATCTTGGGGAGGTAAACAAGTACTCAATGGTGACCTATATAAATTAACAACGTTTTGTAATGTGAATCTTACTTTCAATCATAAAGAATTTACACAGGATGGCCAGTAGAGGGGGACATGTTGCTAATAATACAAAGCCCAGCTGCACTGGGAAACATTGGGGTTGAATTTCTAAAGACGAATAGGCTGTTCACGTTGCAGGAAAATTGCAATATGCAAAAAGTTTTTCGCCAGAAAAATGTGGTAAAACCTCACTTTTCAAAAAATACAGTTGCAAACCAAGGGAAAAAAAATGTTTTTGCTTGCACATGACTCGAGGAAGGAAGTCAGTGATGCACTGAGCTCTGGGGAAAATCTCCCTTGCAAAAAGTGCAACTTTCCTTTCAAAGTGAAATGTCTATGATTCTTTAGTAAATTAAAGCTGATTTCCATCTTTTAGTGAAGTTTTAGTTCGGACAAAATAAAATTATTCTTTGCTAAGAGATGGAGAAACATACAGTATACAGTGCTGTGTTGTGGCAGTGGGATGGAAATTTCCTCTCCCACACCCAAAACAAAATTAAGTCAGGCAGAACTTCCACTGTGGCAATGTGTTTTATTTCCTACCCCCCTAGTAGCCCAAACCTTGGGGATCAGAAACACTGTTCATATGCGGAAGAGCTGGATTACACCAAAGGGGAATATGAGGAGAGAATGTTTCAGGGCAGCTATATCGAGCTCTAGTCCTATGCCATATCGAGATAGTGATTCGCATCAGGCTGGTGAGACCTGGCCCCCCAAAACACCAAGTTGCTGAGGGTGGAATACAATCCCATTATGGCTGCCTCCAGAGTCACAGCGGGAGTATCCCAAGGCTGAGAGACCCGCCTTCCTACACTTACCAAAACCGCTGTCCATAAATAAACCTGAAAATTAGCCAAGGACAACTCATGCTGTGTCAGGGGCAGTTGGAGAGTAGAGAAGGCCAAACACAGCCGTCTCCCAATCCACACAAAGAAAGATGATGCCATTCAATTTATCAAAAAAGGAAGCTGGGAGTAAGAGGACATTTTGCTAAAGAAATATAAAAACTTCAGCAGATACAGTGAATATAAAAAAATCTACACACTCCTGTTAAAATCTGAGGTTTCTGTAATGTAAAAAAATGGGACAAAGATGAATCATTTCAGAACTTTTTCCACCTTTAATACGACCTATAAACTGTACAACTCAGTTGAACAACAAACTTAAATGTTTTAGGTGGAGGTAAGTAAAAAATAAAAATATGGTTGCATAAGTGTGTACACCCTTAAAGGGGTTGTAAAGGAAAACATTTTTTTTCCCTAAATAGCTTCCTTTACCTCTTAGTGTAGTCCTCCTTCACTTACCTCATCCTTCGATTTTGCTTTTAAATGTCCTTATTTCTTCTGATAAATGCTCACTTCCTGTTCTTCTGTCTGTAACTCACCACCGTAATGCGAGGCTTTCTTCCTGGTGTGGAGAAAGCCTTATGAGGGGGGAGGGGGCAAGCAGGAGTGTCAGGATGCCCACTAACACACAGCTCCTTTCTCTATCTGCAAAGTAGAGAGTGTCCTGACTTGCCTGCTCGCCCCCTCCCCCCTCAAGAGGCTTTCTCCACACCAGGGAGAAGGCCTCGCATTACGGTGGTGAGTTAGACAGAAGAACAGGAAGTGAGCATTTCTCAGAAGAAATAAGGACATTTAAAAGCAAAATTAAAGGATGAGCTAAGTGAAGGAGGACTGCACTAAGGTAAAGGAAGCTATTTAGGGGGGAAAAAAATCCTTTACAACCCCTTTAACCACTTGCTTACTGGGCACTTAAACCCCCGGCACTGGTGGGCACTGAGAGGATGCACTGAATGGCATGGATAGGTGGCACTGGTGGGCCATGAGAAGTGGCACTAATAGGTGGCAGTGATTGGCACTGATAGACAGCACTGCTAGGTATCACTGATTGGCACCACTGGTGGGCATTGACAGGTGGCACTGATTTATGGCACTGGCAGGCAGTACTGGTTGGCACAGATGAGGCGAATGTGCCTTCTCTTTGGGACCGATGTCACTTGCACAGAAGGCGGGGATCAGATTTTTTTTTTCTCCTCACGCTATCAGCGTGAGGAGAAAAAAATAAAGATTACAGAGCTTTTGTTTACATCACGTGATCAGCTGTCATTTACTGACAGCTGGACACGTGGTAAGGGGCCGGCCCCTTACTCCGATCTGTGATCACTCGACTCAGTGATCACAGTGTGTGCCCTGCAGGGAGCGTGCAAAGGGGAGGACGTCTATTGATGGCCTCCCGGAAAAGTAGGTCCGCGCTGTAGCCGTCATTCGGCTATAGCGCAGATCTGAAAGAGTTAAACTAATATTTTGTCGAAGCACCTTCTTTATTTTATTTCACTACTCAGTCTTTTAGGGTATAAGTTTATCAGCATGGCACATCTTGACTTGCCAATATTTGCCTCCTCTTCCTTGCAAAAACAGTTAATCTGTCAGATTACGAGGGAATCTCCTGTGTACAGCAATCTTCAGATCACCCCACATATTTTCAATTGGATTCAGGTCTGTGCTCTGGCTGGGCCATTCCAAAACTTGTATGATCTTCTAATGAAGCCATTTCTTTGTTGATTTGGATGTATGCTTTGGGTCATTGTCATGCTGAAAAATAATTCATGTTCAGCTTTCTAGTAAAAGCCTGAAGGTTTTGTGCCAATATTGACTGGTATTTGGAACTGTTCATAATTCCCTCTATCTTGACCAATGCTCCGGTTCCAGCTGAAGAAAAACGGCCCCAAAGCATGATGCTGCCACCACCATGCTTTACTTGGGGTATGGTGTTCTTTTGGTAATGTGCAGTGTTGTTTTTGCGCCAAACCTATCTTTTGGAATTATATGCAAAAATGTAAACCTTTTGGTTTTTATCAGACTATAGCACATTTTCCTACATGCTTTTGGGAGACTTTAGATGTGTTTTTGCAAAATATATCAGGTCTTGGATGTTTTTCTTTGTAAGAAAACGCTTCCGTCTTGTCACTCTACCCCATAGCCCAGACATATGAAGAATACAGGAGATTGTTATCACATGTACCACACAGCCAGTACTTGCCAGATAATCCTACAGCTCCTTTAATATTGCTGTAGGCCTCTTGGCAGCCTCCCTGACCAGTTTTCTTCTCGTCTTTTTATACATTTTAGAGGGACATCCAGTTCTTGGTAATGTCACTGTTGTGCCATATTTTCCCAAGTCATTTTCCAGGACAGCCTTATGAGAGAGTGGCTCTTCCCACCTCGCACAGGAAACACAAATCCATATTAGTATAAAAGGACTGGTACTATGCATGGTCCCTCAGTTATTATGTTTCCTCAGGCCAGACAGGATCACCTGTCTGGGGCAGTGTTCCTAGGCAGTTAAAAAACTTGGCCTGGGTTCCCCTGAGGATTCTTTGGATGCAGGGGAGGCTGAGGGACCCTTTCTCCATCCTGTATGTTCTTTATGTCCTGAGTACAGCCATAGTAGGAGGCTAACCCTTTCTCTGTGGTTGTAGTGCAGTGCACTTACCTGATACCTTCCCTTCACGTGTGCTATGCAGCCAGGCATGGTTTCCTGGTCTCTGGAGATCCAGGAACAATGTGCTAAGGTCACTTCCAGTCCAGCCGATGACCTGTTTCCAGCGGCGGGGACGCCGCCGGTGGCTATCTTGGATGGGATTCCCAAATGGAGCCCTGTGAGTGCCAGCAGGGTAAAGGGGAATGCAGTTTTCCCTGAGCATGCCGAGCCACACAGGGAGGATGTGGGCTATGCTTGGTGGTCCCAGCTTACTTAAAGTGGTTGTAAACTTGTTTTTATAACTTTTACCTACAGGTAAGCCTATAATAAGGTAGGCTGACTGCAGCGGGGATCCTCGGCTAAAGGACCGGCAGCCGCCAGACCTTGCCGAATTGAAATCTCCTGCGCGCATGCGCAGGAGTGACGTCATCGCCGCTGCAGCCAATCACAGCGCTGGAGCGGCGATACCCGGAGGAAACGCCGAGTCAAGATGATATCTCGCTCGGCGTGGACTAGGTAAGTTCCCTACACCTCGTTTTGAGGTAAGTATTTCATAATGAGCTAATATGCAGTGCATACTAGCTCATTATGGCTTTTGCTTTTTAAATAAACAAAAACATTTTTTGCGGGTTTACTAAAGCTTTAAGGACCCTGCGCTGGTCATTCCCTGCATGGCATCATGGAGGTGGAAAAGGAGGATCGGGGGACGCAGGAGAATCCAAGCCCAAAGGTACGACAGTGATGGCTGTGCATCATCTTATCCTTACCTGCCGCGTGGTGGAGGTGGCACTCAAGGGGGTGTTTTGCTTTCCTTTCCGGTGAATGTCAGGCAGCAGACACTGGTGTTTTTTTTTCTTTTTATTGTTGGTGTTTTTTTTTCTTTTTATTGTTGGTGTTTTTTTTTCTTTTTATTGTTGGTGTTTTTTTTTTCTTTTTATTGTTGGTGTTTTTTTTACACTTGGGAGCTCTCTTAAATAGCTCCTTGTATCTTTTTGTGCCTCCCTAGGGGAAGAGCTGGGAAGATGAGGATGGAGCAGGGCCCACTGAAGTCTCTAAAAAGAGATGTGGCTATTGTAAACATAAGTTGTCATCCTCATGGAAGAAATCATTTTGCCAGCATTGCATAGACGCTTTGGCCAAAAAAAGAAACTAGCTCTCTGTTCAAGAAATTTCTAGATACAATGAAGACAAATGGTTAAAACATTTGATTTTTTTTTTAGATCCTCTGCAAGATTTAAGACCCTCTGATACTGCTATACCCAGTACTTCCGGTTCTAGAACAGTAGCTCTGGCTCTCACACCTGCAACTGCTGAGGAGGTGGGGAGTCGGGGGTGCTGGAGGACCTCAAGGAAGAAAAAGGTAGTCGCATTCAGAAATTCCTTCTGATGAAACAGAGGAGCTCCTAATGTTAATTTATGATACCTTAAACCTGGAAGAGGAAAAAAGTAGGATTTATCAGTCCATGACAAATTACATATTTCCAGTTATTGCAGCATTGAAGGACACAATATTGCATGAATGGAAGGAGCCGGAATTGGAAAGGTGAAACAACAAAAAATCACCTTCAGGACCTAGGGTGGATTTTGAATACAGAAAAATTTAATTTTCTCTCAGCACAGAGAGTTACCATATTTACCAGCGTATAACATGCACCATTACTACTGTATAAGAGGGAAGTTTCAGGAAAACATTTTTTTTTTTTTTTAAATAAATAACTTCAAAGTAAAATAAGGGTCAGTGCCCATCAATGCAGCCTTATCAGTGCCCATCTGCAGCTTCACAATCTCCCATCACTGCAGCCTGATCGATGCCCTTCTGCAGACTCAGTGTAGCCTGATCAATGCTCAGTGCAGCCCGATAAATGCCCATCTGCAGCCTGACCAATGCCCAGCTACAGCCTCAACGCCCAGCTGCTGCCTCAATGCAGCCCGATAACTGCCCATCTGCATCCTCAATACAGAATGATAAATGCCCATCTGCAGCCTCACCATCTCCCATCAATGCAACCTGATCAGTGCTGGAAATCACTGAGCCGCCGTCTCCTGTTTACTCGGCTCTCACAGTCACACACAGCCTCCCCTCCGCCTCCGGCATGGGACCAGCTTCTATGATAGACAGAGCACTGGTCCAATGCCGGTGGCGGAGACGGGTCTGTGTGTGGCTGCCGAGTAAACAGGAGATGACGGTTCAGGTGAATTCCAGCGGTGCGCGTCCCCTTCCCATCCAAGGTAACATATCACATTGGTGTATAAAACGTGATTTCCCATCTCAAATTTTTGTTGTTGGAAATTCCGACAGCAAATGTCCGATGGAGCCTACACACGGTCGGAATTTCCAACAACAATCTCCCATCGAACATTTGTTGTTGGAAAGTCCGACCATGTGTACGCGGCATAAAGGTGGTGCTGAAAGAAAATTATCTGTCGCTAGGACGCTGTTGCATGCCGTTTTTTCCTGTTTGACCCGTTATGATTACAACAGATGCAAGTGCATGGGGCTGGGAAACTCACATGGATCACCAGGCAGCGCAAGGAAAATGGGATCAGTCCTAGGCCATAAAGTCTTCCTGTCAGGATCACTTAAGTCAGTGATTCTCAACCTTTCTAGTGCCGTGACCCCTTGATAAAATTCCCTAAGTTGCGGGGACCCCCAACGGTAATATTATTATCATAGCGTGGGTTGTCGGCATCCAAGGCAAGTAATTTGTGCCCCTAACCCACGAACATTTAGCGCTCCCTGAATCCCTTCCACTTAATACAGTATTAAAACCCCTTATGGTACATTTTAGGATGTACCCCTCTTTCTATTTTCCTTTCTTTCCCCTTTTTCCCCCCCATCCCTCTCTCTAGCCCTTTTCCTCTCCTTTCCATGTAGTCTCTATTTTTATTCCTTCTCTTATTTCTTGGTGGAGGGGGGTAGGGTTAATAGGATCAGTGGCAGTGCTGGTGGGAGTTCTGATCAGTCAACTTAGGTGCTCTTAATCAAGGTCATCTGCTGATCTGAGAACTGTAGTGGGAACTTTTAATGGCAACTATATTTACAGGTGGTGTTACTCCGCATTCACGGTGTCTCAGACTTTGTGGTGTCTCGTAGCAGTGACAACTATGCTGAAATCAGGAGATAGGGTCTCCTCCAGCCTCTCCCACTTCACATTCCTCACGTCAGCTGACTTCTAGTCTCTGCCCCCAGCCATGTCGTAAACTGAATGGGCGGCTGCGGATTCCAGGAACAGCCCAGAATTTGGTGACCCCCTGGCAAATCATCATTTGACCCCCAAGGGGGTCCCGACCCCCAGGTTGAGAACCACTGACTTAAGTGCTCCTGCTCCTCATTTCAGCATTCAGGTTTTGGCTATTGCATTCTCTTGGTCTGTGTCCATATGCAAGGTGAATGATGTGGTCAGTCACCTGTTATAATCAAGCCAAATGCTCAGTCTCCTGCTTGTGGTAGTAATACCTGTGTTGTTCTTGATCAATCTCCCTGTCTGTCTGCCCTGCTTTGCTAGTTTGGATTTCCCTGTGTATGACTTTGGAGCGGATTTTTGGACTATTCCTTGAACTTGGCCTGCCTTTTTACGTGGACTGTCATAGAACCACGATATATGTCTGCTAACTGCAAGTATCTCTTTGCTTTTCTCCGTTCACATCTGTCCTGGTGTGGTGGCCAGGCACTATAGCATTGTGTACAAGTCCTGGGGGCAACCAAGTACAGGTAGACCTGCTTGCCTTAAGGGAAAGGGGGCTGCTATAGGTGAAGCACACCATAGCCAGCTATAGTGTCTGACCACCTGCCCAACGTAGATGTGACACTTCCAATGCAAGAGAACTGAGAGGCATCTGGGAAGCCCTAAGCAACTTTGCATGCAGCATAACGTGAAGACACGCAATAATCCTTTCAGACAATATTGCCGCAGTATCTCTTATATAAACAAACAAGGAGGCACACGCTCCGCAATCGTAAAAGGAAAGAGCGGAGTTAATATTTGCCTGGGCCTAGGAGAATGTTCTTTCCCTTGCAGCATTACACATCAAAGGAAAGTTAAATTCATTAGCAGATTTTCTGAGCAGGGACCAGATCGTGGAGTCTGAACCAAGATGTATTCCCACTAATCACTCAAAACTGGGGCTATCCAGAAATAGACCTTTTTGCTTCCTCAAAAAATGCAAAAGTAGGAAAATTCTTCTCGATACACAGGGATTTAAGCAGTATAGGGTTGGATGCGTTTGCCTACCCCTGGTCAGGGAAGCTATTGTATGCATTTCCCCTCTTCAGGATCATTACGAAAGTCTTAAAGAAGATCCAAACTACAGAAGCAAAAGTCATAGTGATTTGGCCAAAGAGAGCATTGTTTTTCTGCGCTCCAGAACCTCCCAATCGTAGATCCCTGGAAGCTTCCAGTAAGAGGACTTACTAGTTCAAGGGGAAATGTTTCATCTGCTACTGGGCCAGGGTAATTTGTACTATATTGGATAGTAGGAAAAAGTCCACCAATCTAATTTACGAAAAAATTTGGAAGAAATGCTGCTACTGGCCGAAGGATAAAGGCAGGATCTTCGGGTCTATAATCCCACCCAATACTCTTAGTGCAAGTAGCGGCATTATCCAACTATTTGGACGTGAAATTAGAAGACAACGCGATTTATCTGCAGTACTACAGAGTTTTATAAAAGAACCATTTGAACCTCTAGAAAAAAGCTCTCTAAAACTCCTAACATACAAAACCATTCTCTTGGTAGTCCTGGTTTCAGCCAGAAGGTTGAGTGAATTACAAGCATTGTCAATTGCTCAACCTTATGCCGGGTACACACGATAATTTTTCGGCATTTAAAAAACGAAGTATTTCAGCCACTAGAAAAAACAATGTTTTTTTCCAACTTCATCATTAAAACCATGTTGCTCACACACGATCGTTAAAAAAAAAATTCTCTAGCAGAGTGCGGTGATATACAACACGTACGACGGCACTATAAAGGGGAAGTTCCTTTCGGATGACGCCACCCTTTGGGCTGCTTTAACTGATTTTGTTAGGAAAAGACGATTCGCGCTTTTCTGTCTGTTACAGAGTGAGTGATGAATGTGCTTACTCCATTACGAACGGTAGTTTTACCAGAACGAGCGCTCCCGTCTCATAACTTGCTTCTGAGCATGCGCGGGTTTTTAACGTCGTCTTAGACCACACACGATCATTTTTTACAACCCGAAAAAAAAACGACATCTTTTTAAACGTCGTTAAAAAATGCAGCATGTTCAAATTTTTTTGGGCGTTTTTCAGAACCCGAAAAATGGTGTGAAGCCCACACACGATCATTTTAAATTAAATTTTTTTAAAACGTTGTTTTTTACATGCCGAAAAATTATCGTGTGTACGCGGCATTACTGCCTCATTTTTGTAGACGGAATCATTTTATCCATGGATTTTTACAGGTCTCGGGACATAGTAATTCCGTCTTTGAATGAATTGTAAAAAAATTATTAATTTGTAGATACCCCCCACATTGTGAATTTTTTTTTTGTAAAAGTGTAGAGAAAAATAGAATTGTAAACAATAATATAAATAGAAATATTCTGACACTGTGCATTGCTCTATTGACACCGTCCACTGCCCTACTGACACTATCCACAGGCCCCCAAGAAGCATTTTGAAAAAAATATAAAAAACTGTAATTGTAAAAATAAATTGAAAACAAAAAATAATAAAAATAAAGACACCATCTGACACCATCCACTGCCCTACTGACACCATCCTGCACATACTACCTACCGCCATACACTTTGCACTGTACATTCTCTATTTAACATTACCACATTCTGCACTATGTAAGTCATCTCAGACTCTATTTAACCACACCCACTTTAAGCCACGTCCAATATTTATTGCAATTTAAACCACATCCACTTTTCGCTACACGTGCTGCATTTAATTCTCTATCGATGCTTGGGGCCCCCTTTTCATCTTGCACAATGCCTCACTGATTTTATGATGCCCACTGAGAAAAGTGACAGCGGCTGTGCTCTTCCTCTCCTGTCATTTTAGCGATCTCTATATGGCAGGTGACTGCAGATCCATATATTGGACTGGATACAGTATGATTAGCACCCCTATGTCCTCCAAGAGCTGCTCATTTTCCAGCAGCAGGAAATGGGGGGGAATAATCATATAGTGTACAATCTGATATATGGATCTGGCCGGTGTTGTGCTGTATGGAGGAGCATTGGTATGACAGGAAGGGGGGCTATATGCCCAGGGAAGGTTAATTTGGGGGGATATTTTTGCTAGGAGGAAGAATGGGGTGGGGGGATTTGACCCCCTGTACCCTGCCCTACTGACTCCTCTTCTACTGACCCCTGTACCCTTCCCTACCGACTCCTGTCCTCTGTCCTGCTGACCTTTCTACACTGCCTTACTAACTCCTGTTTTCCATCGTGTTGCACCCTGTACCCTGCCCTACCGACTCCTGTCCTACTGACAATTGTACAATGCTCTACGAACACCTGTACCCTGCCCTACTGACTCATGTCCTCCATCCTGCTGACCCTTGCCCCATTCCCTATTGACCACCTGTCCTCCGTCTTGCTGATCCCTGTTCTCTGCCCTTGTGACCCTTCTCTTCCATAGTGACCCCTGTGCCCTGCTGACCTCTGTATACAGTAGGTACAAGGAAGCGCACGTTTTGTTTACTCCTTAAGCCTCTCTTACTGTTGAGAGTTTGGCCACACCTATATTTTGCCACAGCACTTTCCTTTCTCTGCAGATCTCTTCCTCCATCAAATGTCCCTCATTCTGAAGTTCAAAAGTTGGGAGGTATGTAATGAGGAAATGCACCCTTTGAAAGCCTGAAGGTGGTCATTGGATTTTGGGGGCCTGTACAGTGCTAGGCTGTCAAAAAGTCTCTCACGTGTGGTATGCCCGTACTTGGGAGAAGCAGTAGAATGTATTTTGGGGTGTAATTTCACATATACCCATGGTATGTGTGAGCAGTATATCATTTAGTGACAATTAATCTTTGGTTGTCTACTTTCCTCAACATGCCTCTCTGCAAATAGCTTTGGTTGTCTACTTTCCCCAAAAAGTGGTCATTTGAGGGGGTTCTGTGTTATCTTGGAATTTTGGGGCCTCTGAAACACTAATAGGTAGTCAGGAAGTGAAATAGTCATTACGCACCTTCAGGCTTTCAAAGGGGTCAATGGATTTTGGCTCCTGTATAGGCTCACACACATGGTATTCCTATACTCGGGAGAAGCAGCAGAATGGCATTAAAAGGGTGCAATTCATTTGTGCCCATGCACATGGGTTCGCGACCACCGCCACCCTCCCCTTTCTTTCCCCTAGGAATATTCTGTTAATAAATAAAACAAAATGTCATTTGTATTGCATATGTGTTTTTTGGTGTCGCTGCCTCTTAAAATGTACAGGTTACCTGGGACAAGGTGATCTCTGACTGGTCCAGGTGACCGGCTGAAAAGTTCTGGAACCCACCTGGACCCTATATAAGGTGGCAGCAGCCACTGCTTCTTGCTGCTGGCTGGGTACTAGTCTTTATACTTCCCACGCCCCCTCCCCTGTCGCTGACACATTTATGTGGTCTGTCACCCCTTTACATTTTTCAAGTTGTATTATCTGCTCGGAGTCCTAAGACTGAGCAGGGATTTTTCCTTTAGTAAAAGTTCATTCTCAGTATTTTTGTGTTTTAAATTGATTAAAATATGAAATGGTTACCGGTATATTTACATTTATACCAATAATAGTGCTGCATCCATTATTAAAGCCATATCGTTGTATAATTGTTTATTCTTATTTTTTTTTTTACCAAAGACATGTAGCAGAGTACATGTTGGCCTACATTTATGACGAAATTGAGTTTCATGGATATTTTTTATAACAGAAAGTAGAAAATATATATATATTTTTTTTCTCCATTATTTTTTGTCTTTTTTTCATTTATATCGCAAAAAACAAAATCAAAACAGTAGTGATAGAATGCCACCAAAAGAAAGCTTGATTTGTGTGGAAAAAAAGGATAAACTTTTTTTTGGGTACAGCATTGCACGACTGCGCAATTTTCCAGCACAGTGCTGAATAGCAAAAAATGCCCTGGTCTGGAAGGGGGTAAAACCTTCTGGAGGTCAAGTGGTTAAAGCTAATACATGTGCAAATGGCAAATGCAAAATATATAGTAGACCTAAACTCTGGGTTTTATTTACCGCTCGCCGACCAGCCGCTGTCATTATACGGCGGCAGGTCGGCAAGTTCTTGCAAGCTGTCGTAGTTCTACATCGGCCCTTTAAGCAGGGATGGCAGCCACGCGCCCACTGCACTGCGGGGGACCCGATGCACGAGAGTCAGAACAAGGACATGTGTGTGTAAACCGACAGATCGTGTGTTTCTACTAACTAGGAACAACAATCTGTCATCTCTAGTCTCTCCCATCCCCCTACAACAGACGAGGGAACACTGTTAACTCCTTGATTGCCCCCTAGTGTTAACCCCTTCCCTGCCAGTGACATTTACACAGTAATCTGCATTTTTATAGCATTGATTGCTGTATAAATGTCAATGGTGCCAAAAACTTTGCAGTCCCAATAAAATTCACAGATCACGCAATTACTAGTAAAAAAAAAAAAAATACAAAAATCTTTCCCATAGTTTGTAGATGCTAAATCTTTTGCGCAAAGCAATCAATATACGCTTATTGTGATTTTTATTACCAAAAATATGTAGAAGAATACATATCAGCCTAAACTGATGAAAGAAATATCCAAAAAATTGGGGATATTTATTATAGCAAAAATAACAAAATATATATAGTTGTGCTCATAAGTTTACTTGGCAGAATTTATGATTTCTTGGCCATTATTCAGAGAATATGAATGATAACACAAAAACTTTTCTTACACTCATGATTAGTGTTTGGCTGAAGCCATTTATTATCAATCAACTGTGTTTACTCTCTTTAAATCATAGTCATAACAGAAACTACCCAAATGACCCTGATCAAAAGTTTACATACCCCAATTCTTAATACCGTGTATTGCCCCCTTTAACATCAATGAAAGGTTGAAGTCTTTTGTGGTAGTTGTGGATGAGGCTCTTTATTTTCTCAGATGGTAAAGCTGCCCATTTCTCTTGGCAAAAAGCCTCCAGTTCCTGTAAATTCTTGGGCTGTCTTGCAAGAACTGCACGTTTGAGATCTCCCCAGAGTGGCTCAATGATATTGAGGTCAGGAGACTGAGATGGCCACTCCAGAACCTTCACTTTATTCTGCTGTAGCCAATGACAGGTTGTTTTGTGTTTTGGATCATTGTTATGTTGGAATGTCCAAGCACATTCCTGGCTGATGAATGCAAATGTTCCTCTAGTATTTTTTGATAACATACTGCATTCATCTTGCCAACCATTTTGACCAAATTTCCTGTGCCTTTGTAGCTCACACATCCCCTCCGTGTCTCACAGTAGGAATGGTGTACCTTTTATCATAGGACTTGCTGACTCCTCTTCAAATGTAGCATTTATGGTTGTGGCCAAAAAGCAACATTTTGGTCTCATCACTCCAAATGACTTTGTGCCAGAAGATTTGAGGCTTGTCTCTGTACTGTTTGGTGTATTGTAAGCGGGATGCTTTGTGGCATTTGTGTAGTAATGGTTTTCTTCTGACGACTCAACCATGCAGCCCATCTTTCTTCAAGTGCCTCCTTATTATACATCTTGAAACAGTCATACCACATGTTTTCAGAGAGTCCTGTATTTTACCTGAAGTTATTTGAGGGTTTTTCTTTGCATCCCAAACAATTTTCCTGGCAGTTGTGGCTGAAATTTTAGTTGGTCTACCTGACCGTGGTTTGGTTTTAACAGAACCCCTAATTTCCACTTCTTGATCAGAGTTTGAACACTGCTGATTGGCATTCCCAATTCCTTGGATATCTTTTTATATCCCTCTCCTGTTTTATACAGTTCAACTACCTTTTCCCATGACTCAGAATCCAGAAACGTCAGTGCGGCACTGAATGAAAGATGCAAGGGTCTGTCAGGAGTCCAGAAACTCATTGACCTTTTATACACACACACTCGTTTATACACACACGCACTAGCTTGTGCTTGTGAAAATATATCACAGGTGAGGATGGTTACCTTTAACCACTTCAGCCCCCGACCATTAGGCTATCCAAAGACCAGACCACTACAATTTGGCACTGTGCTGATTTAACTGGTAAGTGCGCAGTCATGTTATGTTATACACAAACAAAATATGCGTCCTTTTTCCCCTCAAATAGAGCTTTCTTTTGATGGTATTTGATTGCCTCTGCGATTTTTATTTTTTTGCAATATAAACGGAAAAAGACCGAAAATTTTGAAAAATAAATATTTTCTACCTTTTTGTTATAATTTTTTTTTTTTTTAATAAACTCAATTTTAGTCATACACTTAGGCCAAAATGTATTCAGCCACATGTCTTTGGTAAAAAAAAAAGTCAAGCGTATATTTATTGGTTTGCGCAAAAGTTAATTTACGCAGCTTTTAGTTTGACTGCCTACCTAATTTCTTGAGGTGCTAAAATGGCAGGGCAGTACAAAACCCCCCCAAATGACCCCATTTTGGAAAGTAGACACCCCAAGGAAATTGCTGAGAGGCATGTTGAGCCCATTGAATATTTTTTTTTGTCACAAGTGATTGAAAAATTACAAAACAAATTACACATACTTTTCACTAAATGATATATTGCTCACACATGGCATATTATATGTGGAATTACACCATAAAATACATTCTGTTGCTTCTCCTGAGTACGGGGATACCTCATATGTGAGACTTTTTGGGAGCTTAGCCGCATATAGGACCCCAAAATCCAAGCACCGCCTTCAGGATTTCTAAGGGTGTAAATTTTTGATTTCACTCCTCACTACCAATCAGAGTTTTGAAGCCCATAAATGCCAGTATAGCACAAAACCCCCCAAATGACCCCATTTTGGAAAGTAGACACCCAAGCTATTTGATGAGAGGTATGTTCAGAGGAATATTTTATATTTTGCCACAAGTTGCGAGAAAATACATTTTTTTATTTATTTTTTGCACCAAGTTGTCACTAAATGATCTATTGCTCAAACATGCCATGGGCATATGTGAAATTACACCCCAAAATACATTCTGCTGCTTCTCCTGAGTACGAGGATACCACATGTGTGAGGATTTTTGGGAGCCTAACCACGTACAGGATCCCGAAAACCAATCACTGTCTTCAGGCTTTCTAAGGGCATACATTTTTGATTTCACTCCTCACTACCTATCACAGTTTTGTAGGCCATGAAATGCCCAGCTAGCACACCCCCCCCCCCCCCCAATGACTTAATTTTGGAAAGTAGACACCCCAAGCTATTTGCTGAGTGGCATGTTGCGTATTTTGCAGATCTCACTTTTTGTCACACAGTTTTGAAAATTGAAAAAGGAAAAAAAAAATATTTTCTTTCTTCATTTTCAAAAAATAAATGAGATCTGCAAAGTACTCAACATGCACCTTGGGGTGTCTAATTTCCAAAATGGGGTCATTTTGGGGGGTTTTGTGCCATCTTGACATTTCAGGGCGTCCATAACTGTGATAGGTAGTGAGGAGTAAAATCACAATTTTATGCCTTTAGAAAACCTGAAGGCGGTGATTGGTTTTTGGGGTCCTGTACACGGTGAGGCTCCAAAAAAGTCTCACACATGTGGTATCCCTGTACACAGGAGAAGCAGCAGAATGTATTTTTGTCATTTTACATATGCCCATAGTATGTTTGAGCAATAGATCATTTAGTGACAACTTTGTGCAAAATAAAATAAAAAATTCCCGCAACTTGTGGCAAAATATAAAATATTCCATGGACTCAGTGGGGTCATTTGGGGGGGTTTGCGCTATCTTGGCATTTTATGGCCTTCAAAACTGTGATAGGTACACCCTTCGAAATCCTAAATGCGGTGAACGGTTTTCGAGATCCTAGGCTCCCAAAAAGTCTCACACATAAGGTAGAAGAAGCAGCAGAATGCATGTTGGGGTGTAATTCCACATCTAACCATGCCATGTTTGAAAAATTAAATTATTTAGTGACAACTTTGTACAAAAAAAAAAAAAAGTGTAATTTTCACGAAACTTGTGACAAAATATAAAATATTTCATGGACTCGACATGCCTATCAGCAAATGGCTTGGGTGTCTACTTTACAAAAAGGGGTAATTTGGGGGGTTTTGAACTGTCCTGGCATTTTATGCACAACATTGAGGCCGCGTACACACGGTCGGACAAAACCGATGAGAATGGACCGAGGTTCAGTTTCATCGGTCCAAACCGACCGTGTGTATAGCCCATCGGTCTGTTGTCCTTCGGTCCAAAATTTTAAAACATGCTTTAAAATCGAACCGATGGCCCGCTGCCCGATCGGTCCAAACCGATGGTTAGTACAGAAAGCATCGGTTCAAAACCCGCGCATGCTTGGAAGCATTGAACTTTGTTTTATTCAGCACGTCGTGTGTTTGACGTCACCGCGTTCTGACCCGATCGGTTTTTGGAACGATGGTGTGTACGCAGATCAGACCATCAGGCCACTTCAGCGGTGAACCGATGGAAATGGCCCGTTGGACCATTCTCATCGGTTTGGAATGACCGTGTGTACGCGGCCTTAGAAGCTTATGTCACACATCACCCACTCTTCTAACCACTTGAAGACAAAACCCTTTCTAACACTTTTTGTTTACATGAAAAATCTTTTTTAATTTTTTGCAAAAAAAATACTTTGAACCCCCAAACATTATATATTTTAAAGCAAAGGCCCTACAGATTAAAATGGTGGGTGTTGCAATTTTTTTCACACAGTATTTGCGCAGCAATTTTTCAAACACTATTTTTATTTTATTTTTTTAAATACACTTTTTAATTTTACTGCACTAAAACACACTATATTGCCCAAATGTTTGATGAAATAAAAAAGATGATCTTATGCCGAGTACATGGATACCAAACACGACATGCTTTAAAATTGCACACAAACGTGCAGCGGCGACAAACTACATATATTGTTTAAACGCCTTTACAGGTTACCATTTTAGATCTACAGAGGAGGTCTACTGCTAAAATTACTGCCCTCGATCTGACCTTCCCAGTGATACCTCACATGCATGGTGCAATTGCTGTTTATATATGACACCAGACCGTCGCTTTCGTTTGCCTTTGCACGTGAGCATGGGGGGACATGGGTGCTTTCTTTTGTGTTTTTGTGTGGTTTTTTTTTTTTTTTCACTTTTATAAAAAAAAATGTAAACTGAACGTTGCAGATTAGAGTCTCTCAAAATGTGATGGTCCTCACGTCTTTCGAGCCCCCGAGACCCTGTGTTAGTGTGCCTAGGACTGTGTGGTGCTGTACCCTACGCTAAAACTCAACTAGTGTGTGGTAGCACAGGCTATTACCCTGGGGCACACGCAGACACACTTGGCTGCAAGAGCTGCTGATTTAATGGACTATATTGTCCTGCTTTGCTGATTATATAGATAGCACCCGGATCTCTGCTCTACAAGTGCCTGTTTTTGACAGTGTGATTCGCCCCAGCTCCAGTCCTATACTTGGATTTTTAGATTGGGTTTATCTCTTGCCAACTACTCGGCAACGCTCTATATTGTCTCCTCCTCTTCTGGGTAGTATTGGACCCTCATTGCAGGCATAACTCTTTCCTGCTATTGATGGTCGATACACCCCTTTCTTGATTTATTTGGAATCTCTACAAACCTCTTTTTTCTTTTAAATCTCCATATACCCTTGTGGAATGCTCTATAGACACTCTGGAGGGTTATATCCACCTTGGTGCCAAAGATTATGAAATAATACTTATACATTGTCAAAAATCCCCTTTGTCTCGTCCTGAGGAAGCCCAACGGCGAAACACGTAGGCGACTTTAGAGGATTTTTTCCATATCTATCCACTTATATGGTTTTATGTACCTTTTTATTGTTGTATAAAAAGATTTTTTTGTAATACATTCATATTTTTATACTTACTTCCGTCTTGCCTCAAAGTCCGATCATCAGTTACTATTTTTGTAATTGTTTTTCCGTTCCTAGTGTGTGGTAGCGTTTGAAACATTCACCAATGCAGAGACCAGGTTGGTCAGGACAGGAGGGACAGTAAAAGCAGGTGTCATGCCTAAATCCATGTTTGCTGCAGACACAACATCTTTTTTGGGGGTTTCTTTGGGTAGGGGTACCAGGGAGGACAAAGGGAAAATGCCTCTCATGCAGCCGACTCGCTGCATTTGGATTGGGAAGTTGGGCACGAGCACCGTCTGGAAACAGAAGGGCTCTGACGATCTCTTCCTGGAATTTAAGGAAGGATCCAGTCCGTCCAGAAGCTCTGTATAGCACATGAGCGTTCAGCAAAGCCAATAGAAATAATATACAGAGGGCCAGATTCAGAAAGAGTTATGCCGGCGTATCAGTGATACGTCGGCATAACTCAGACTTTGCGCCGGCTTATCTGTTTTTCTGTATGCAGAAAACAAGATAAGCCAGTTTGCAGCAAAGATCTGACAGGCATAATTGTATTACATCATCGGATCTTAACTGCAATTTTAAAATGGCCGCTGGGGGCGTTCTCGCTGATTTACGCCGAGAATATGTAAATCAGCGAGATACGCCAATTCACGAACGTACGCGGGCCCGACGCTGTCACATTAAGCCGTTTACGTAAGGGTGCTTCCCAAAGCAGGCGCATCCTATGTTAAGTATGGACGTCGTGACCGCGAAAAATTAGAAAATGTTTACGTCGTTTGCGTAACTCGTCCGTGAATGGGGATTTACGTTGATTCCGTTCACGTCGAAAACACTGTCATAATTCGGAGCATGCGCACTGGGATTTTTCTAAGGCCGGCGCATGCGCAGTACGTTCGGCCTGTGGATGCGCCTAATTTAAATAGGAGACACCCCCTACCCGCCTATTTTGAATTAGGCTGCCCAATTTACGCTATGCCGCCGCAACTTAACACGCAAGTGCTTTGTGAATACAGCACTTGCGTGTTAAGTTGCGGCAGCTTAACGTAAATAAGAAAAGTTACGCCGCCGCAACTTTGCGCGCGGCTTTCTGAATCTGGCCCAGACACTTTTTTGTACCAGCGTCTGGCCTTACTAGCAATTGGGTACGGCGCCAACAACTGGTCAATGAAGTCCACCTCTCCCATGTTAAGGTTGTATTCGTGGACACAGAGGGGTTTCTCCACAAAACCAGTCGCGGTAAGAATTTGGACTGCCGTATCTGCGTGAAGTGAGGACAGAACGAAAATATTCCGTGAATCCCTCCACTTCAGTGCTAACAAATAATTACACCTCAAGCAGGCTCTCCCCCCCTGTCTAAGTCGGCATTCTACAAGCCGTTGGGGGAACCCCCGGCGATTAGATCGCATGGTGCCACATGCACCAATTCCACAATCAAAAAGGTGACTAAAAAGTGGCACGTTCGTGTAATAATTGTCCACGTACAAGTGGTACCCCTTTCCGAATAAGGGTGATGCCAAGTCCCATACTATCTTACCAGCTCTCCCTATGTAATCTGGGCAGTTCTCTGGCTCTATGTGACTATCTTTTCCCTCGTAAACCATAAAACTACATCTATAGCCTGTTGCCCTGTCACAGAGCTTATACATCTTGACCCTGTATCTGGCACGCTTGCTGGGAAGATACTGTTTGATAGACAAGCGGCCAGAAAACGTAATCAGGAACTCATCAACGCAGACAACTTGATCGGGAGAAAACAAGGCTGCAAAACCTTGGTTGAAGTGGTTTACGAGGGTCTGAATTTTGTAGAGCTGATCAAATCCAGGGTCACCCCGAGGACGACAGAGTTCATTGTCACTGAAGTGCATGAACCGCAACATCTGCTCGTATCGTGTCCTGATCATGGAGACCGAGAACACGGGCATCTGGTGAATTAGGTCATTGGACCACTATGACCGCAACGCACTCTTTTTGGTTATGCCCATGAGGAGGGATAAGCCCAGAAAGGTCTTAAATTCGGAAACCGTAATTGGTCTCCAATCTCTGGCAAGGGTCAGCTGGGGATTCGCAGCAATGAATTGACCAGCATACAAATTGCTTTGGTCCACAATAGATCTATAGAGATCTTCAGTGGAAAACAGCAAATAAAAACCAAATGACGTAAAATCAACTGTCTCCACCTGAATTCCGGGTTGGCCAGTGAATGGGGAAAGTATGGGTGCTGCAGAAGTGGTGGGTTCCCAATTAGGATTGGCGAATGCAGCAGGAAGGACACTATGGGCTCGACGGGCCTGTCTTTGTCTTCTTGGTGGCATCGGGACACTATACGTGCTTGCCACCTCACCAGCTTGAACTGCACTTATAGAACTCGCCACCTTACCAAGTGTTACTGTAGTGCTGAAAAAAAATGTCACTTTAAGAGTGAACAGGCGGCGGTCTATGGGAAGCTTCCCAGCCTGCAATCAGCTGATTGCAGGCTGGGAAGCTGATTTGCCTGTGTTTAGGGCGTGTTTAGGGCGCAAGCTGTGCGCCCGCACACACTCCCACTGTCCTTTGATTTGCTAGTATGCCTACTAGCTGTCATTGGATTGGCGCGGCGGGGACCGGATTGGTCTCCAATCTCTGGCAAGGGTCAGCTGGGGATTCGCAGCAATGAATTGACCAGCATACAAATTGCTTTGGTCCACAATAGATCTATAGAGATCTTCAGTGAAAAACAGCAAATAAAAACCAAATGACGTAAAATCAACTGTCTCCACCTGAATTCCGGGTTGGCCAGTGAATGGGGAAAGTATGGGTGCTGCAGAAGTGGGGGGTTCCCAATTAGGATTGGCGAATGCAGCAGGAAGGACACTATGGGCTCGACGGGCCTGTCTTTGTCTTCTTGGTGGCATCGGGACACTATACGTGCTTGCCACCTCACCAGCTTGAACTGCACTTATGGAACTCGCCACCTTACCAAGTGTTACTGTAGTGCTGAAAAAAAATGTCACTTTAAGAGTGAACAGGCGGCGGTCTATGGGAAGCTTCCCAGCCTGCAATCAGCTGATTGCAGGCTGGGAAGCTGATTTGCCTGTGTTTAGGGTGTGTGCAGGGCGCAAGCTGTGCGCCCGCACACACTCCCACTGTCCTTTGATTTGCTAGTATGCCTACTAGCTGTCATTGGATTGGCGCGGCGGGGACCGGAGGGGAGGTCAGTCAGTGGGCAGTACATCACTTCCAGTATCATCCCTTGACTTCTGGTATCTCTCTGGAGCGCGTGTGGGGGCGTTAGAGAAGCGGCGCCAACCATTGCAGGTAAGTGTTGAACAGACCTGCTTCAGCCCCGCCACCCCCAGCACCGCCACTGATCCCTGCAGCCGCTAGTACTGCCAGCCAGCCCCTCCACCACCAGCAGCGGCCCCCCCATCCCCCCCCCCGCAGTTCACACAGCGCCCCCCCCCCACAGTTCACTCAGCGCAGTCCAGCCGCCCCACTCAGCTTCGGAGCAGCAGTGCCCTGCAGCCGCTAGTACTGCCAGCCAGCCCCGCCAGCACCAGCAGCGGAGCCTTATATTATAACCTGCTGGGACTTGTCGTTCTCTATCTTCTCCTGGGGCTCAGGTGCATGCAATCCACCATCTATGGGACTACAAGTCCCAGCAGTGAGAGAAAAACTGGACAAAGATGATGGATTGCATGCACCTGAGCCCCAGGAGAAGATGGAGAACTACAAGTCCCAGCAGGTTATAATATAAGGCTCCGAGGTGGATGGATGTCTGGACACCCATCCACCTCGGACCTTATATTATAACCTGCTGGGACTTGTAGTTCCCCATCTTCTCTTGGGGCTCAGGTGCATGCAATCCACCTTCTATGGGACTACAAGTCCCAGCACTGAGAGAAAAACTGGACAAAGATGGTGGATAGCATGCACCTGAGCCCCAGGAAACAATGGAGAACTACAAGGAGGATGAGTGGTCATGCCTTTTTTTTTTTATTGCTGGGACTTGTAGTAGTGTTGTACTTGTAAGAAGAAGAAGAGGCTGGAGGAGTGTGTCTGTCTGTCCTGCCACCCTGTGTTAGTCTGGGGGGAGGGGGGGCAGGTTGATTGCTGTATCCATCACCCCCCTGCCATGTGTATAGTGTAGCACTGTAGCTGCCCTGATTGGGGGGGGTTGCAAAATGCAGATACGTGCTATTTACAGGGTGCTAAATGCAGATACGTGCGATTTACAGGGTGCAGAATGCAGATATGTGCTATTTACATGGTGCAGAATGTAGATACGTGCTATTTACAGGGTGTAGAATGCAGATATGTGCTATTTACAGGTTGCAGAATGCAGATATGTGCTATTTACAGGTTGCAGATATGTGCTATTTACAGGTTGCAGCATGCAGATAAGTGCTATTTACAGGTTGCAGAATGCAGATACGTGCGATTTACAGGTGGGAACCCCTCATTATAGAGGGAACCCCTCATTTTTAACAGTGTAATGTTTCAGTTGGTTTGCGCCGATCTGTAAGGCTGCGCTATATACCATATACCTTTATACTCTGTCCTGTGATGCTGAGCTGTATACCCCTGAAACTATGAGTGGAAGCAAGTGGAATACAGGGGACAGAGTAGGTGGATTCTATAAGGGACGTGGCTTATGAGAAATGGGAGGGGTCACATGTGGAGAGGTGGGGTTTTGCGCCCCCCATCCTAAAACTTCACCAGCCGCCACTGAGTGCTGGATGAACGACCAGGATGTACTAGGCAGCTGGTGCTTGCCAGTTCACCAGAAGGAATAGCGGCGCTAGTACTGTCTTTCTGCTCCATACGAGGGACCTGCGGTTCTTGCACCTCAACGACAGCAGAAGAAGACCAGGGTCTGGTACGCCTGACCCTGGCAGGGACCACAACTCCGTTGTCAGAGCTATCTGTCAGGGAGCCGCTGTCGTCTACAGGATCGTATTCTGAATCTGACAGATGAGTGACTTCCTCTTCACTATCTGTCATGCTCAGAAACGTGTAGGCCTCTTTACTAGTGTACCTTCAATTTGCCATTTTTGTCTCTAAATTTACTGGTACAGTAGTGAGACTCGCAGGTAAAAAAGCACCTGACTGTCAGTGACTGCTTCAAACATTGCAAAAAAACTGTTAGCGTTCGCAGGGATCAGGCCTGACAGGCAAACGCTGCAGTTATGTGTTTTGTGTTTTGTAAGTGACAGTGATTGATTGATACTGCACTTGGGTGGGCTGGGCGGAGGGGCAAAACGCAGGTGCTAGCAGGTATCTGGGCTGATCCCCCTAACACTGTGTTTTTGGGAACATTCAACTGCAGGGGACACTAGTATAGATCTGATCAGATATTGATCCGTTCAGATACTATACCACTAAGGGAGGTGTATGGTGCGTGCTTGGGTGTTAGCACTACTGGCACTAATCTGACGCTGCCTTGGGCGACGCAGACCCTATCTGACGCTAAAACCTAACTTTGATTACCCGCCGGGTGATCAGGAGGTTAAACCTTTATTGGGAAAAATACGGCGGGTGCCCTGACGCTATAAAAAATAAACTAGCTGAACTGCATCACCCATGACACTTATACTGTGATCACAGGTGACAGGGGGTAATCAAGGGGTAAAACCTTTATTGGGAGAGTTAGGGGGGGACCCTAGACCTATCTGGGCCTAAGACTAATTACCCTAACACTGATTTACAGAGATCAAAAAAAAATCTTTGCTGTACTGGGTGACTGGTGGTGAAGGGGTTAACTGGGGGGTGAATTGTGTGCCTATGTGACCTGGTGTCAGTGTAGTGTTGTGCAACTCACTGTTTGATGCTCTCTCCTCTCGGTCTGGAAAGGAAAAGACCGACGCGAGGAGAGATGACATCACTTCCCCTGTCAGTGTTTACAGTTACACAGACAAGGGAAAGGATCTCATTGGTCAGGACCGATCACCAGGTCCAGGCAAGATTTCATTGGCCTGGGCCTGATCAGTTCCTGATCAAATCTGATCATCTGGTACGGCGGGGGGGCGGCCGCACGCATCACTTATAGTAACGTGGTTTCGCGCAGCCGGACCAAAACTGCGGCGGCTGGTCTGGAACCGGTTAATAGCCATTCAAACCCCTTTGTGTCAACTTGTGTACATGTTATCAAGCCAGAATCACTAGGGTATGTAAACTTTTGATCAGGGTCATTTGGGTAGTTTCTGTTGCTATTATGATTTAAAAAGAGTAAACACAGTAATTGATAATGGCTTCAGCCAAAAACTAACCATGAGTGAAAGAAAAGTTTTTGTTATAATTTATATTCTCTGAAAAATAGCCAAGAAATCATAAATTCTGTCAGGGTATGTAAATTTATGAGCACAACTATATGTATTTTTTAATTTGTTTATAGCGCAAAAAATAAAAACCGCAGAGGTGATTAAATACCACCAAAGAAAGCTCTATTTTTGGGGGAAAAGGGACGTCAAATTTTGTTTGGGTACAGCATTGCACGACCACGCAATTGTCGGTTAAAGTGACGCAGTGCCGTAATGCAAAATGGCCTGGTCATTAAGCAAGCAAAACTTCCGGGACTGAAGTGGGTAAGTTTTATGTAATAAAATATTGTTTTTGCCTCTCTTTGCATTACAGTGCTGTTAAAAAAATAAGTTTGAGATTCCAAAACATTTAAACTCACCTGGGTGGATGTAGCACTGATCCCAGCTGTATTTGTTATCCACTGCTTCCAAGACTATAAACTGAGCGATCAGTTCTCGGTCTTCAGTGAGCAGAGAGATGGTGACTGTTAGTCAGTGTCTCTCTGCTCTGCCCTTCTAGTGCTCACTGGAGTGCCAGGCTGTGGAGGGGATGGGAGCGGGTGGCTCAGGCTCTAAGCAACTCTCTGAAAGGCTGAGCTAGCTGCCGGTCCAGCAATCTGGGTGGTTGCTGACATTAAAGTCAGGGGGCCAGATTCATAGAAAACTTACGCCGACGTATCTGTTGATACGCCGCGTAAGTTCTAGGATGCGCCGTTGTATCTATGCGCCGTATTCTTGAAACCATATACTCCTGAATTCTGTCTCCATCCGACCGACGTAAGTCTCCTACGCCGTCGTAATTTGAGTGCATATTTACGCTGGCCGCTAGGGGCGCTTCCATTGTTTTACGCGTCGAATATGTAAATGACCTAGATACGCCGATTCAGGAACGTACTTGCGCACGTTGCAGTAAGCTACGCCGTTTAGGTAAGGCGTACGTCCGGCGTATAGTTATCCCTCATAAAGCAGGGGTAAGTCATGTTAGGGTATGGACGTCTGAACAGCCGTAGGATTTAATATCGTTTGCGTAAGTCGTACGTGAATGGGGCTGGGCGTAGGTTACGTTCACGTCGTACGCATTGAGCCGTCGTTTCTTAGGGAGTATATGCGACGTGATTCTGAGCATGCGCCGTTCGTTCGGCCATTCATTTACATGGGGTCACGGTTAATTTAAATACAACACGCCCACTACCTTCCAAATTTGAATTAGGTGGGCTTACGCCGGCCCATTTACGCTACGCCGCCGTAACTTAGGGAGCAAGTGCTTTGTGAATACTGCTCTTGCCTCTCAGAGTTACGTCGGCGTAGTGCATATGAGATGCGCTACGCCCACTCAACGATACGCCGGGCTACCAGAATCTGGCCCAGGATCTTTCCAGAACCTGGACCAGCTGAGTGACGTCAGCCAAAAGTGGACTTTAGCCTGTTGTCGGCTGAAAACGGGTGACAGGAGTGCACTTCTTTGAAAAAAAATAAGATGCAAAGACAAAACAGCATTGGCCCCACTTCTCTAATCCCTTGCAGTTCTTTTCAGCCACTTACTGCCTGCATATACTTGCTCCATTGCCTGTGCAATAATGCTTTGGAATGGCTTTGTGATAGTGATAGAATGAGATTATGCCTGTGTAATGTGTTTTGGCTTGACCGCTTGATTACACTTGAGGCTGGGTTCACAGTCACACCTCCGTGTGGAGCGGCTCACAGCAGGGGTCCAGTGCATCCCTGTTCTCGTTTCTGGTCTGATTTTTTTTGGGCTGAATTCGGACCTGAAACAGACCAGAAGACACACAAGACACCTGTGCAAGTTCTCTCTGCAGCTGTCTGGAGCTAGCTCCTGACATGCGAATCGGATGTGGACATTAACTTTATTTCCTAGTACAAGACAACGTGTCAGAAAAGAGTTCAGATAGACCATCAGATGGAATGTCTGAATCTAAAATGGTAGAGCACTCTTCGTCCGGGATGTAGTGGTGTTTGGCAAGTGCCTTGACTTGCACAACTGGGGCACCCCCTTTGACGGCCATTGGCATCACTTCCCCCACAGGCACACCACTCTCACTTCTCGCTGGCTTATCTGGCCTCGAGGAGCGATTGGTGCACTGGGTCCTGGGGCAATCCCAGAGGCAAGGGCAGCAGCCTCCAGCAAGACCCTGGTGATGGCAGGTGGGCTCTGGATATCACTCCCAGCCAGGATGGCAACATTCTTATCATAATCAATTTATAGGATGCGCGGAGGTAGAGTTGGAGGGACAACCTGGAAAAGATGCTCTCCACAGCGTCCACAGACGATCCAAGGCCTCAACTGCGTGGTCAGGCCATAACACTTTTTTTCCACAAATCAGTCCCAGAGACTCGTAGCCTCCAGCCAGGCCCGGATTGGCCAATTGGGAGAACTGGGATACTTCCCGGTGGGCTGGTCGGGGTTGGGGGCCGGTGAAATATGCCTCCTGCGCTTGCAGGCGAGACGAAGTGCCCGGCGCGGGGTGCAGTTCACCCAGGCGCCACAGAGGTGATGGCGCTCAAGCACCAGAGTGCGCCTTTCCCTCCTCCTCTCCTTCCCTGAGCCCGCGCTCCCCACCGCCGCAGTGTGTTCTCTCTTCACAAAGTCCTCCCTCCTGAGTCCTGTCACAAACTTCATCTTATCCACCCCGGCGGCGCAGCTGCACACTGTCCTCTCTAGCTGCCGCCCGGGTGGGGTTTGTCCTGAGGGGGGGTCTGAAGGTACTAATGGAGGGGGCGGTTTGTGGGGGGGTTCTGTATGAATTGTGGTGGATGGCTAAGTTGTGGGGGGCTCTGTACTAATTGTGGTGGATGGCTAAGTTGTGGGGGGCTCTGTACTAGTTGTGGGGGGCTCTGTACTAGTTGTGGGGGGCTCTGTACTAGTTGTGGGGGGCTCTGTACTAATTGTGGGGGATGGCTTGTGGGGGGCTCTGTACGAATTGTGGGGGATGGCTTGTGGTGGGCTCTGTACTAATTGTGGGGGGTGGCTTGTGGGGGGCTCTGTACGAATTGTGGGGGGCTCTGTACGAATTGTGGGGGATGGCTTGTGGGGGGTTCTGTACTAATTGTGGGGGGTGGCTTGTGGTGGGTGTCTGTACAAATGGAGGGGGTGGTTTGTCCGGGGGTCTGTACTAATGGATGGGGGTGTCTCTACTAATGGGGGGTGGTTTATGGGGGGGTCTGTACTAATTGAAGCGGGAGGTTTGTCCTGAGGGGGGGTCTGTACTAATGGAGGGGGGGGTGGTTTGTCCTGGGGGACAGCAGTGTGTGTGGGCTGCCGCTGTGGGCGGCATCTGAAGGACGAGTCCAGACCACGCCGCGCTCACCACACAGGCCGGACACACGCCCGCAGTGCCGCTGTCGCGACTTGCAAGGCTTCAGAAACAGGTAAGGAGGACCTGTTTTAAAGTTTCCTGTTTAAAAAAAAAAACACCAAATCCTCCCTGCAATAATATATTAAGCAGCCTGTATAATGTATTATTTATGGGATTTGTAGTCCTCTGTAACTGCTGGTATTATGCATTGCATTTTATATAATGTACTATTGCTGGGATTTGTAGTCCTCTGTAACTGCTGCTATTCTGCATTGCATTTTATATAATGTATTATTGCTGGGATTTGTAGTTCTCTGTAACTGCTGGTATTCTGCATTGCGTTTTATATAATGTATTGCTGGGATTTGTTGTTCCTCTATAGCTGCTGGTATTCTGCATTGCGCAGTATAATGTATTATTGCTGGGATTTGTAGTTCCTCTATAACTGGTCAGTGGTAATCTGCATTGCGCAGTATAATGATTATACAACGCAATGGGGAATACCACCAGCTATAGAGAACTAAAAATCCCAGCAATAGTACATTATACACAACGCAATGCAGAATAACGCCATCTATGCTATCTTTCTCTGTAAAAGATAAATAAGTTAAACGATCACTTTAAGCATCATAGCCATTAAAGGGTAATGGAGCACAGATATAATGTATGGCGTGTGTTTGCGTGCCTGCAGGGGGGGGGGGGGCAGGTGCCCGGCTGCAGACCACTTGGCAAGAGCTGGCAGGAGGTGGTGGTGGCAGAAGGTGGTCGGGGCAGGAGATGATAGTGGCAAGAGCTGGCAGGGGGTGATGGTAGGAGCAGGAGCTGGCAGGAGGTGATAGTGGCAAGAGCTGACAGGGGGTGATGGTGGTAGGGGCAGGAGGTGATGGTGGCAAGAGCTGACAGGAGCTGATTGTGGCAGGAGGTAATGGTGGTGGGGGAAGGAGGTGATGGTGGCAAGAGATGGCAGGAGGTGATGGGTGCAGGTGGCAAGAGCTGGCAGGAGGTGATGGTGGCAAGAGCTGGCAGGAGGTAATGGTGGCAGGGGGTGATGGTAGGGGCAGGAGCTGGCTGGAGGTGGTGGCGGCAGGAGGTGATGATGGCGGCAGGAGGTGATGGTGGTGGCAGGAGCTGGCCGGAGGTGATGGTGGCAGGAGATGATGGTGGTGGCAGGAGCCCAACACCACAGAGCCCAGCACCACAGAGCCCAGCATACCACAGAAACCAGCACCACAAAGACCAGCATAGTCTGCAAAATAAGTAAAAAGGTATGTGCATTAGCATGTGTAAATTGTTGCAATATGTTTTTTAATACCTAGCTGTGTTCTGTCATAATAAAATGTCATGTCATTGTTCATACATGTATGAAGAAGGATGTGATACATTTGCCTATATGTCTCAGTGTACTGCTCCCTGCTAGCCATGGGTAGAGGTAGAAAGGAATTTCATGTGTGATTCATTCCTCTGACAGGTTATTGACGTGCTAATGTCCCCTCACTATTCTAAACGTTAATTGATCTATTGTGTTGTGTAAAGAAGATCTGTGTTTACCCTTAAAAGATGTGTATTGTATCATCAGGCTAAATGATTAGAGAAGTAGTATGTTAATTATTCTGATTGCTTCAGTGTAGTAATTAACTCCAGTGATGTCTTTATCTAAAGAAACGTGTCTGCATGGTCGGCTCCGACTTGTCTCCTATAATCTGTATGGGAAACCCCACTGTGTGAGGGGGGTGTTCCTAACAGGCTGTAACCACATATAAGCTGAGTTTTTGTGTCAATAAAGTGTCTTGGTTCCAGCATCCAGTCTTGACTCATGTGTGGGGAATCCTGTGATGTTCTTGTATGGAGAGGAGGGAATGCTTGACGGGGATATCATACCGATACCGTCACAAATTGGTTGGCAGCAGCGGGATCTTCCCTTCTACTCTCCTTCACACCCGGATTCCAAGCAGACACTGGAAGAACTACTGGAAGGATTGCTAGCAACAAAACCAAGCGGGTCATCATAGCGGAATCAATGGAGATGGACCAGGAGGACGGGATTGCAGCAACGCCAGCAGTACAAGAGATGGATACACCAGTGATTCAGGAGGAGGAATCGCCAGCCAACAAGCTAATGAGAGAGAAGCTAGCGTGGTTCGGCCCGAACCCAACGCCGGATGTGGTGCTGAAAGTGATGGACATGTTAGTAAACGCAGAACTACAGAAGGCTAAACAAATAAGGGACGCAGAACTACAGAAGGATAAACAAATAAGGGACGCAGAACTACAGTTAAAACTGGCAGCAGTCCAACAAGCAGCCGCACCTTCTCCGAACAGTGGGTACAGCACAGCAGACGCAAGGAAGATTCCGTTTAGCGCTTTTAAAGCTTTTGATGAAAAGGACTGTGAAATTGATAACTACCTGGCGGATTTTGAGCGACAATGTAACCTGCACCGAATAGCTAGAAGAGAGTGGGTTGCAATATTGTCAGGCAAACTGTCAGGCAAAGCTTCTGATGCTTTCCGGACCGTGCCAGATCAGGATATCCATAGCTACGCCCGGGTTAAAGAAGTGCTCCTGGCTCGTTATGCAGTAACCCCAGAGTCCCACCGACAGAAGTTCAGGGACTCACGCAAAACCACGAAAGACTCTTACGCAGAATGGGCATGCCAGCTGTCCCTGTCGGCCTCTAACTGGGTTAACAGCAGCCAGGCCACCACCGCAGAGGACATTTTGCAACTAATGCTCCTGGAGCAATTTTACAATCACATCCAGACGGACGTCAAGGATTGGGTGAGAGATCGCAGGCCCATGACTCTACCAGAGGCCGCGAAGTTGGCGGATGAATATGCGGATACTCGCAAGACAAACCAGGTCACACCATGGGTACAACCTCCACGACCAACGGCGCCCTCACACCCACCAGCCGCTAGATACCAACCTCCTAACAGACCGGTGACATCTAGCCCTCGCTATCCACGCCAGGAGGACAACGAACAACGCTGCTTCCGGTGCAAACAGTTGGGTCACTTCAAGCAGAATTGCCCCATGAATGACAACACCAGGTCAAATTGGTCTCAACCTGGGTACCGCCCACCAGCAGCAGCCCATTGTGTAGACTCGGCTTGGGATCCCCAGGAGCGGGGTCGGGAAGAACCATTGGGCACCCCTTACGAAGCCCTCATGGTACAATCTGCTATTACGGACAACAGGGAACACCATTGTCAGCTGGTCATGGGCTCCAGCCCTGAGCCGGAGGGGCTCTGGAGGGAGCTGGGCAGAAAGAGGCACCGCCGGCCATCCTTCAAGAAGAAGAGGTCCTGGAAGTCATATAACCAGCGGACCTGGGAGGAGAAGAAGCGACTGGAGGAGAGGGAGTCGCAGCGGACGTCCCAGATGCGGGCCGAGATGTTCGCCAAGGGCCCACCGGTGGCCCCTTACACCACCACCCAGTTCCTGATGATGAAGGACCACGTGGAGAGCCTGCAGGACATGAGCAAGCAGGATCTGATCCGTGAGTACATAGAGCTGGAGGAGTGCATAAGCGGCATGGAGGAGGAGAACAACCACCTGAGGTCACAGCAGGCTGACCCCCCCAGGCTCCATGAACTGGAGATGGAGCTGGAGAAGCTCCAAGAGGAGAACCGGCGGCTGCGGAGGGAGCAGGGGGTGGCTGACCTTATGGGGCTCTGAGTTCCCTCTCCCCCCCCCCGGACTCTGAGCACCAGTGCTACAACAAATATAACTTTTCCTTTTTATGAATCTCCTGTGACTGTCACTTCAGAGCCATAACCTGCCCCCTCCCATAGCGGGACACCTAGACGGCGGCGCACAGACCCATTCGCTGTCTTCACACTGACTTCTGGTGACTTTGCAGATCGCACAAAGACTTGGGGACTGACCGGCGTGTGATCTGACGACCCGGTGACATACCTGAGTCTAAAGCAGTTGTCAAGGGAGGTCAGTCATGCCAAACGGAGTTAACCTCGGACTAAAAGCTCTGAACCCGTCAACCCTACTGGACCAGGGAAGGTCCAACCGGATTTGCCGGAGCAGGGAGCAAAAGGGGGGCCATTGTGATACATTTGCCTATATGTCTCAGTGTACTGCTCCCTGCTAGCCATGGGTAGAGGTAGAAAGGAATTTCATGTGTGATTCAATCCTCTGACAGGTTATTGACGTGCTAATGTCCCCTCACTATTCTAAACGTTAATTGATCTATTGTGTTGTGTAAAGAAGATCTGTGTTTACCCTTAAAAGATGTGTATTGTATCATCAGGCTAAATGATTAGAGAAGTAGTATGTTAATTATTCTGATTGCTTCAGTGTAGTAATTAACTCCAGTGATGTCTTTATCTAAAGAAACGTGTCTGCATGGTCGGCTCCGACTTGTCTCCTATAATCTGTATGGGAAACCCCACTGTGTGAGGGGGGCGTTCCTAACAGGCTGTAACCACATATAAGCTGAGTTTTTGTGTCAATAAAGTGTCTTGGTTCCAGCATCCAGTCTTGACTCATGTGTGGGGAATCCTGTGATGTTCTTGTATGGAGAGGAGGGAATGCTTGACGGGGATATCATACCGATACCGTCACAAAGGACATGACATTTTCTGGCTGCCTAAGTCACATGTGCTAGAGGTGCAACTAGACATAATTGTAAATATCCCAGCATGTGAAGTGTTTTTGACTCCTACCACCATCACCACTTCAAATCACTGAAGTGGTCATGGTGGTTAGAGTGTTCCTTAAACCACTTGAGCCCCGGGCCATCGTCAAATGACGGCCTCACTGTGGCTCTGAATATCCAACAGGACGTCAATTGACGTCCTGGATTCCTCCGGCCACTGGGGGGCGCGCGCGCCCGGCGCGTCCCCGAGATGCCGATGCGCGTGCCTGGCGGTCGCGATGTCCGCCAGGCACTCAGGATCGGCGGCTACAGGGACAAGACGTGGAGCTCTGTGTGTAAACACAGAGCTCCACGTCCTGTCAGGGGAGAGAGGAGACCGATCTGTGTCCCTTGTACATAGGGACATAGATCGGTCACCTCCCCCAGTCACCCCCCCTCCACACACAGTGAGAACACAATACAGGCACACATTTAACCCCTTCCTCACCCCCTAGTGTTAACCCCTTGAATGCCAGTCACATTTATACAGTAATTAGTGCATATTTATCGCACTGATCGCTGTATAAATGTGAATGGCGCCAAAAATGTGTCAAAAGTGTCCAATGTGTCCGCCATAATGTCGCAGTCCCAATAAAAAAAATCGCAGATCGCCGCCATTACTAGTAAAAAAAAAAAAAAATAAATAATAATAATAATAATAATTCTGTCCCATATTTTGTAAGCGCTTATTGCGATTTTTTTTTTTTTTTTTTTACCAAAAATATGTAGAAGAATACGTATCGGCCTAAACTGAGAAAAAAAAAATGTTGGAAAAAAAATTGGGCTATTTATTATAGCAACAAGTAAAAAATATTGTTTTATTTTTTCAAAATTGTTGCTTTTTTTTGTTTATAGCGCAAAAAATAAAAACCGCAGAGGTGATCAAATACCACCAAAATAAAGCTCTATTTGTGGGGAAAAAAGGACGTCAATTTTGTTTGGGAGCCACGTCGCACGACCGCGCAATTGTCTATTAAAGCGACGCAGTGCCGGAAGATGAAATTTCACCTGGGCAGGAGGGGGGTATATGTGCCCGGTAAGCAAGTGGTTAATATCTCTCATAAGAAGTCACTGTGAAGCAAAACTTAGGTTACTGTATTTGCACTGAATTGGAAATATTTTTTTAAAAATACTATGAATTACAGGCCGTAGAGAATAGTGCGCCATTGCAAACTTATATTTTGAGGTTTTAATTACATAATTTTAATAGTCGTGAACTAAAGTGGGCTGGTCTAAGGCATGAAACTCCAGGACTGAAAATGAGTCCCACTCCAGCCCTGCCTCCAGCCGTATACAAGGCAAGCTTGCCCTTTGGTGTATACCGCACTCCGGTGTCCATCAAGACAGGTTTCACGTCGCTTGGACCAAACACCCGAAGCATACTTTCTTCAATCTGCCATGTCACTCACGAACTGTGCCATCTTCCTCTCTAACCCACAATCAGGTGCACATGGCTGCACTTCCTTATTCTCCTCTGTAGAGCGGGGGCTCCTCCCCCTGTCAACGGATTGGTGCAAATGTTCATTGGAAACTGTGACGCTGCCTTCTTCTTGCTGCGGCGCTCCAAAATTGTAATGGAGTCTATTTTGGAGTCTGTATTAACCCTCACAGTGCTGGCGGGAAGTATTAAAAGACCAGGCTGATCCTTTTCCCTAAACAATGAGACTTGATGGTTCTTCCCCACATTGGTAGTGCACACAACAACACAGTCTATGAGAAGGGTAACTGTTACTTCCCACGGAGCCAGACGAAAACCCGATGTAGCTGAAGCCGGTTGCTATGGGCGACGGCTGCAAGGATAAATGCCTTTGGGAGACAAATGTAGCAAGGTCTCCTGCCTCCTTCAGTCTAAGGAGAACCTCCAGGGCCAGAGATAGCTTACATCATTCTGTATATGGTGGGTTGTGAGGCATAGTGGGTGCAAGGTGGATAAAGTTATTGGGCGCCAGATAATTCTTGAATGCAAAAGAGATGTTTATTTCTCTTACAAACTGTTGTGGGGGAGAGAGGGTTAGAGACAGGACACCTTTAGGTAGTTGCAATTTCAATTGGCAGACTTCGAGACTTCAATAGGACAGTCATGCAGGGAAAGGCATCCAGCAAGACACCACATCTGCACGTGCAGGAATGCTGTCTCCTATGGCAACAGTCTTTAACAGTTCCTTCACTACAACTTCTCCTTGTAGTTCTTCAGTACACTGAGCTCCTGGTCTCTCACTAGACCCACTGATTTAAAGCCCCTTAATACCTTGAGCTCCTCCAATCTTCACAGTGGTATCTTCCTTTAAGCGTCACCCCCCCCCCCCCCCCCACTTCTCTGCTGGGTCCCTAGCTTGGCACTCCCAGATACTTCTCAAGCTTCACCCCGCTAGCCTGCTCGGTCCCTGGCTTGGCACAAAAGGCTGCTCTGCAAACATCACCTCTGCTGCCTGGATCCCTGACTTGATCATTGCCTGAAGTTTACGAATCTCCACCGTGCCTGTTTGGCGAGAATACTGCTCCGGTACTTGCTTCAGTTACTCACTGTGGCCCCTGGTAATAAGGTGGATGGTCCCTTAGTGGCGACAGCTCCCCCTCTACCTCCGACCACTGACAGGTTCTCTGGCTGACAGAACCGCCATTTCTGGTTGGACTGCAAGCCGCAATCTCAACCCTGTGCTGCTCTCTTTCTTCTGGATAGGCCCTCAGACGGCCTAGCAGCCAGATTCCCTCGGGATAGGCCCAATCTCTGGGGCAACATGACACATGTCCACCCAGACAACCATCCAGGTGGCACAGAACCTTGATCACCTGACTCCACCCAAATATATAGCTCCCAGCAGGCCATGTGCTCCCAGCAGGCCATGGGATTCAAAGAAACCCTTGCCTATTGACTGATATACCGACATAGCCATAACTTGACATTGTGCTGTTCTTCTCAAATCTATCACCACCAAGTACCCGGCCACCTAGTGGTAATAGAGACAAGTGCAACCAAATCAAACTTAGGGAGAATCAATAGATCTCTAAAGCCGCGTACACACGATCAGGCTTTTGGAAATCCATCGGAGTTCCATCTGAAGAATATAGAACATGTTCTAAATCTAAAGTCTGATGAAATTCATCGGAAATTTCAGATGAAAAAACTCTGATGGGGCTACACACGATCGGAAAATCCGATGGATTTTCTAATCAGAAATTCCGATCGTGTGTATGGGGCATAACTGTCAACCAGAATATCTACTCCTGGCAAGTAAAATTGTGAGGAGCATCCCTGCCTAAACTCCAGGGTGCTGAGTTCTTGTACTTCTTTTGGGCGTTAGGCATCCCGCGATTCTGCTAAGCAAATTTTTACAAAGCAAAATCGCGGGAGCTCCAACAGGTCATGTTTTCAGGATTTTCCTCAGATGAAATGGCTGTGGTAATTACTAAGGCACTGAAACTGATCAAATCACCTGTGCAAAATAACGGAAAGCCTGAAAACATGACCTGTTGGGGTGCCTTGAGGACTGGAGATAAGAAAGACCAAAGCTTTTAACCACTCCATGCCAGAAGCACAGATATAGGGAAAGGAGAGGAAACCCTGCAGTGAAGATTTCTCCAGGATCCATCTGTCTGCACAATATGGGACATACTTCACTACAGCCAAAGCTGTAGGGATTTTTTTTAAACCTAAATTTCAACTTTACCATTGAGGCTGGGTTCACACTGGTGTAACGTGTATTCTGTGCATTGCACCTGAAACGCCAGCTGTTCCCACTGACATCTGCGAACTGCTGCGGGTGTCAATGTAACATTAATGACACCCCCAGATCGGTTCACAGATCGCAGTGCGAACTGTGAAATGGGGCAGGAATGTGAACACCCATGCAATCTGATTCCAGTGCAGACCCAAAAAAGGTTCCTGCACCTTTTTGGTGCAAATGCGATGCGATGGGATTTCAGCTATACAGTTTGTATGATTGATTTTGCATCACACAGACACCGCATATGCTCTGCGCAGCAATGCGGTGCGAATCACAGACGATGTCTGTGATTGCACAAGTGTGAACCCAGACTAAATAAGCTTATAGATCTATGTTAATAGGAGCACAATCTGTCTTTTATTTTGAGTGGCTGGAATGAAAGTTATGTTTCATTATGTGCATTGCTTGGGTTAAAGTTAGTAAATATAGGTGACACACTTTGTACAGTCCTCTTACATAACCAGTCCCTTCTGCAAGCTAAAGGTCCTCCTTCTGGTTAAGTAATAGATCCTCTTTTCATATCATTGGTCTAGGAAAATGTCCATGTTACTGCTCCCTCCCTTTTACAGCTCTTGGAGAGTCATTAAGTGTAATAGCCCTGAGCTCTCTCCTCCCTAGGGTTCTTTTCTTGTGTAATCCCAGGCAAGTGTCATAGTGTGTACTCTGCTGCCTGTGCTCCATTCCAGCAACAACAATGTCCAAATCCGAGGCTGTCAGAGGCGTTCTGGATATCCCTGAAATGCTGAAATCTCTCCTGGAATATTCTTTGCCACAGCAGGACACAGGTAAAACACAGATAAATTAAAATGTATTATCAAAGTGTTCGAAGTGGGTTTGCTTGAGCAAGCTTAACTTTGCATTAGAGATTATTGTTGTGAATTCCTGTTGCTAAACCCTAAAGAATTGTTCTGCAGTAGACTAAAATGATTTAATCACAAAACGCACATTCTGATTATTGTGTTATATAATATGTATTGTTGTAACTGTATTGTCTGCCCTCATGTTGTAAACCACTGCACAAACTGTTGGCGCTATATAAATCCTGTATAATAATAATAATAATAATAATAATAATAATAATAATAATCTGTAGCATTAAAAAGAAAAAGTGACTTTAATTAAAAAATTCAGTCTTGCCTTGCTCTAGCAAAATTGGATCTGCAGCTACATCTACTGGTAGTAATCTATAATAAAATTATGTAGCCCAAAAAAGTATCGTAAAGCTCAGAATATTTTCAGATTTAAATGAATTAATATAAACATTCTCTTGAGCAATAATATGGATTGACATCCAACGAAAAGATCTTTAGAAACTGTGCAAAGTTGCAATTCAAAGTCTATTTATTGAACGTCACAGGTTTGTACCTGTTCACACTGCACCCTGGTGACTAAGATATGTTAATGAGGCACCCTCCCTTATAGCACCATGCTATTGGCTGCAAAAACTATTTTATACAGTCCACTACATACGGAGTTCCGTTCCGAGAGCATGTTCGTAAATGTGCAGTTTGTTTGTCCAACAAAGTACCCAGTCAACACAATCAGCCTAATAAATTACTGTAATAGGTTCATAACACATTTTGCACAAATAATACATGGGAAAAAAGGTTAAAATAAAGTACTGTATACAGTAAAGTACACAGAAGCGCAACCACTTGTAGAGGATGCATGTATAAGAATTTATGCCAGAAATGTGAACTAACTCACATTATTGGACATACAAACGCATGTCCGTATCTTTGAAAGTTTGAAACTTGAATGTTCGTATGTACGGGACTAATTCCTCATACACGCGATCCGAAAATCGGACGACAGATCGTCCGACTTTTTTTTGTTTACTAGTCGCAAGTAGAAATTGAATAGGTAACTAAAGTCACAAAAATTCTCGTACGACAGAAAAAAAATCAGAAGTGATGCCGTGTTGTAATGTATTTGTGTTGTATTTTCGGACAACAACTGTACTGGCTAAACGAAAATCGTACGATTAGGTATCGTACGAGGAAAATTTTCGTGCATGTGCGAAATAATATAATATCGGATGAACTGTCATGATCGGCTCACGGAAGCTCTGTACTAACTATCCGATTATCGTACGATTCTTCCTCGGACGACATTTTTCGTACGATATTTGGATCGTGTGTACGGGGCATAACTGTATCTTCAGTTGCAGGCATCATAGGGTTTCCAACATAAGTACCAAAGCACTATAGATTTAACTAAAACCTTCAAAAGGTTACATTTTTTCCAGCATGCTTATCATCTATCCAGGAAAAAGAAGAGCTATGCAGCAAAGCACAATGCAATGGTGCTTCCACATGTGTTCTTTGAACTTGATCATGTCATATCACAGGGGTTGCATGGGAAAGCATCATTGCACCTTGCCTTCTAAGTATAACTTCCCTGAGCAGCTCTGCATTTTTACTGTTTGGGGCACTAATATAACTTGTACAGTGGGGATCGAAAGTTTGGGCACCCCAGGTAAAAATTTGTATTAATGTGCATAACGAAGCCAAGGAAAGATGGAAAAATCTCCAAAATGCATCAAATTACAGATTAGACATTCTTATAATATGTCAAAAAAAGTTAGATTTTATTTCCATCATTTACACTTTCAAAATTACAGAAAACAAAAAAAAGGCGTCTGCAGAGTTAATATCTTGTACTGCCCCCTTTGGCAAGTATCACAGCTTGTAAATGCTTTTTGTAGCCAGCCAAGAGTCTTTCAATTCTTGTTTGAGGTATCTTTGCCCATTCTTCCTTAAAGTCTTCCAGTTCTTTGAGATTTCTGGGCTGTCTGTCACGCACTGCTCTTTTAAGGTCTATCCATAGATTTTCAATTATATTGAGGTCAGGAGATTGTCAGGAGATTGTGAAGGCCATGGCAAAACCTTCAGTTTACGCCTCTTGATGTAATCCCCCATGGATTTTGAGGTGTGTTTAGGATCATTATCCATTTGTAGAAGCCATCCTCTCTTTAACTTCAGCTTTTTCACAGATGGCATCAAGTTACCATCCAAAATTTGCTGAAATGTATTGAATCCATTTTTCCTTCTACTTGTAAAATGTTCCCTGTGCCACTGGCTGCAATACAACCCCAAAGCATGATTGATCCACCCCCATGCTTCACAGTTGGACAGAGGTTCTTTTCATTAAATTCTGTGCCCTTTCTTCTCCAAACGTACCTTTGCTCATTCCGGCCAAAAAGTTCTATTTTAACCTCATCGGTCCACAGAACTTGTTTCCAAAATGCATCAGGCTTGTCTATATGTTCATTTGCAAAGTTCAAATGCTGATTTTTGTGGTGAGGACGTAGAAGAGGTTTTCTTCTGATGACTCTTCCATGAAGACCATATTTGTACAAGTATCTCTTTATAGTGGAATAGTGTACCACAACTCCAGTGTCTGCCAGATCTTTCTGGAGGGATCGTGCAGTCAAACGTGGGTTTTGAATTGCTTTTCTCACAATCCTGCGAGCTGTTCTGTCTGATATTTTTCTTGGTCTTCCAGATCGTGCTTTAACTTCCACTGTTCCTGATGACTGCCATTTCTTAATTACATTCCGAACAGAGGATATTGACATCTGAAAACGCTTTGCTATCTTCTTATAGCCTTCTCCAGCTTTGTGAGCGTCAACTATTTTCAGTTTCAGTTTTCTAGACAACTGCTTAGAAGAACCCATGGTGCTGATTGTTGGGGCAAGGTCAGATGAGTCTGGGCATTTAAAACCTTTGAGATTGACATCACCTGGTCTTCCCAGACGATGATTGAGAACAATCCATGACACTGGCAGGTCTCAACTTTGCAAAGGGGGCAGTGCATGCTATAAATTCTGCAGGGTGCCCAAACTTTTGCAGACGCCATTTTTTTGTTTTCTGTCATTTTGAAAGTGTAAATGATGGAAATAAAATCTAACTTTTTTTGACATATTATAAGCATGTCTAATCTGTAATTTGATGCCTTTTGGAGATTTTTCCATCTTTCCTTGGCTTCGTTATGCACATTAATACAAATTTTTACCTGGGGTGCCCAAACTTTCGATCCCCACTGTATTGATACCAACAGGAAGAAAATAGCAAGGTTATTTGAGGATAGGCTGTAATTAGCCAGCATTTATAATTGCTGTTACTGCAAGTTGAATTTCATGCCATTGTTTAGATGGCAGGTGTGAACAATGTCCTAATGACGCCAGGGCCTGTTGAGATACACAGTGATTGGGTGTAACCACATGCTCATTCAAGTCAGTGGTACATCAGAACATTTGTTGCAGCTCGCGGCTGATCTACTTCCATATCATTGACCTACTTTTAGAGCTACTGGCAGCTTTTCCAGGTATGAAAAAGCAGGATGGAAAGGGTGAGGTCTGCCAGACAGCATACTCTGTATAGTGGTGCCAAGTGATGTGGCAATGGCAACTTAACTTTTACAGTGCCTGAGTGAGCAATATTACACAAGACAAATCTGAACAGCACATCCTTGACAGCTTATTTACACCAAATGCTTTCAGGTGTGAACACATTCACAGTAAAATACGTTCTACAAGCACCTTAGTTCACACTGCGTTCAGTTCCAAGGCTTTAAAAAAAAAAACAAGTACAGTAGCATGCATTTTTTGCACGGGAATGCTTTTAAATGCAGCGAATCGCACCTAAATATTAGAGGAATTAAAAAAGAAGTAACATCTAAAATGGCTCCTCTGGTGATCCATACTATACAGTCCACTTCTTATTTTAATAGAAAACATATGCAAGTGGTTGTGCAGGTTCCTGTACATATCTGGACATCATACCTACCTCCCAACTGTTTGAGATGGGAATGAGGGACACCTATCAGCAAAAGTATGCAGACATAGGACACACCCCTTGCCACACCCTCTTAAAGGAGAATTGTACAAAAAAACAAGATTGGTTAAACCCACGAGTGCTTTTTTTACCACTACTATTCCTTTATATTGGCTTTTGGAAATTACAAATGCAGCAATTTAGAAATCAGATGAAAGGTTTAGGGCTGAAAAACACTTTTTGATAGATAAAACATGCATTTTATATACAACTCTATACATAGATCAGACCAAAATGAGGAGGAAAGAGGGACAGAGGGACACACACTAGTCCAAACTCACCTCAGCTATCCCGCTGGGAAGCTCCCAGAGCGGGCAGCCAATCATAGGTGGTGGGGGCATGAATATGTGCAGCTGTGGGGTGGGAAATGCCGTGTCCACTTTGACAGCTTGCCAGTGTAATAGTGTTCAAACACGCCTCACGCCTTGAGGCATTCATACCCATATTGCAGAATCATCCAGAACTGTTCAACCCCAAAAACTGGCACTACAAGCATAATGCCAAAAACAGAGATATGGAATAAAATAGCTGCGCATACATACCCTGATTTTGAACAGACTGGAAAATTCCAAAAGCAAAATACTGATTCAAAAGATTTATATATACTGAATTTTCTACTTTTTTTCATACGCCCAAATACTATACCCATGTTTATGCAAGTGCTGGCGTATACCAGAGTACAGCTGCGCACATACATGCATACATACATTTTTGAGATGGGAATGAGGGACACCTATCAGCAAACGTATGCAGGCATAGGACACACCCCTTTCCACGCCCCCTTAAAGGAGAATTGTACAAAAAAACAAGATTAGTTAAACCCACAAGTGCTTTTTTTACCACTACTATTCCTTTCTATTGGCTTTTGGAATTTACAAATGCAGCAATTTACAAATCAGATGAAAGGTTTTGCTAGATAAAAAGTGCATTTTATATACAACTATATAGATCAGACCAAAATGAGGGACAAATGAGGGGGGATGAGGGACAGAGGGACATTGCTCCAAATCAGGGACAGTCCCCTCGAAATCAGGGACAGTTGGGAGGTATGTGAAGGGGGTAAAACCTTCCGGGGCTGAAATGGTTAATAGGGATTCCAGTCCACATCTTTTGGCATGGGTTCCCATTGGGTCTCCTGCAGGTGCTCACACATGGCCCCAGTTCTAAGTCTGACTGGGGCCTAAATCTGCGAATTGCTTTGGCATGCAGTTTTAAAACTGAAGTACTCTTTTTACTCAGTGTTTGCATTTTTCACCTATGTTCTGTTATAATGGCCCTGGTTTGTCACGGGTTTACTTTAAACCTAATATCTAAATTATACATAGCTCCCAACTGTCCCTGATTTTGAGGGACTGTCCCTCATTCAGAACAAAGTCCCTCTGTCCCTCATTCCTCCTCATTTTGGTCTGATCTATATAGTTGTATATAAAATGCACTACTCGTTTATCAAAAAGTGTTTTCCAGTGCTAAATCTTTCATCCAATTTCTAAATTGCTGCATTTGTAAAATCCAAAAGCCAGTATAAAGGATTTTTTATTTATTTTTAATTCTCCTTTAAGGGGGCGTGGCATACTTTTGCTAATAGGTGTCCCTCGTTCCCACCTCAAAAAGTTGGGAGGTATGAATTATATGCTATACTACAAACCATTGATTTTCATTAAAGCAGACCTTCAGTCACTTTTCCAACTTTCTATCTATAAAATCTTCTGCCCTTGTTGTTTAAACGTTGGATAGTAAAACATTTTTTTTTTTGCCAGTAAATACCTTATACAGCCCACTTCCTGTTTCTTGTCTAGTACAAAGCCTAGGCTTATGACTTTATACACAGCTCTCTCTCTCTCACTATTGTCACAGTTTGCCAGGAAGGGAGGGGGAATGAGTCATAAGAGGGACAATGAGAGCTGCAGAGCTGGAGGTGTGTGTCTGTGTAAATCCAGGAAGTGAACAGGCAGCAGCTTCAGCTACCCACAGTTAAAATGGATGCAGCCAGACTCAGTGGAGGGAGATTTCTGCAGCATATTTGGCAAGTACAGGATCACAGTATATATAAAATAATAGTATGAAAATATATATATAAAAAAATATAAAAGTATATATAAAATAATATGCAAATGTAAGCTTCAGAATCACTTATGTTGCATACCTCCCAACTTTTTGAGATGGGAATGAGGGACACCCAGCAGCAAAAGTATGCAGACATAGGACACACCCCTTGCCACACCCCCTTAAAGGAGAATTGTACCAAAAAACAAGATTTGTTAAACCCACAAGTGCTTTTTTTACCACTACTATTCCTTTATATTGGCTTTTGAAATTCACAAATGCAGCAATTTAGGGAAGATTTAGGGCTGGAAAACACTTTATGATAGATAAAAAGTGTATTTTATATACAACTCTATAGATCAGACCAAAATGAGGGACAAATGGGGAGGAATGAGGGACAGAGGGACATTGCTCGAAATCAGGGAGAGTCGGGAGCTAGTATGTTGACCAATGACTATAATAATACTGTAATTACAAAATAAAAGGACACCATGTTGTAAAGCTGACTTTCTTCTATTCTAATAGGAAGATAGAGGTCACGGGTTGTGGAAGCGAGTCTTTCATTTATTTAATGTAAACCCCAAGACAATGTTTAGTAACTAAAAGCTGTCTAACCACCCAGACTTGTTTTTCAGCCCGGATCACACATACAATCACAGAAAACCATGGATATTGTAAGAAGCTGTCTGAATGTATGGCCTTGAGCCATTGCTGAAATCTTACACCAGTAATGCCCGGGGGGAAAAGGTTAAATATATATTGTGGGAGTTGATGAGATGCTGCTTTTAAGATTTTTTTTTTGTTCAGCCTACAGGCAAAATCTAACGCTAGCCATACATGGATCGAAATTTTGCCAGTCAACTTCTGTACAACCAGCCTGTTGGGTTTTTCCTGAACGATCAGTGCTGCTAGCTTTAGTCGTGTTCTGATGGCGGGAAAGTCTCCTCACGGCCAGAACACAATAGCACAGCGGGAGTGATTCTGCCATCCACATTAAGTGGGGGAATGAGGTAATTTTTTTTCTTTCAACCCACTGGTTGGACGATGATTAAACATGGAACATGGAACTTCCGTTTCCACTATCTCCTGGTACTGAAGAGAATTCATGGTACCTTGCACACGCTGAAGTTTCCCTGTACCTGCAGAAGCAAAACAGCCCCAAAGCATGATTGACCCCCCGCCATGCTTCACAGCAGGCAAGATGTTCTTTTCATCATAGGCCTTGTTCTTCCTCCTCCAAACATAACGTTGATCCATGGGCCCAAACACTTCTAATTTTGTTTCATCAGTCCACAGAACACAATCCCAAAACTTCTGTGGTTTGTCCACATGATTTTTGCATACTGCAGTCGACTCTTCTTATTCTTTGGAGACAGCAAGGGGGTGCGCCTGGGAGTTCTGGCATGGTGGCCTTCATTACGCAGTGTGCGCCGTATTGTCTGAGCAGAAACTTCAGTACCCACATCTGACAAATCTTTTCTCAGTTCCTCAGCAGTGACACGGGGACTTTTCTCCACTCTACGCTTCAGGTAGCGCACAGCAGTCGAAGTCAGCATCTTCTTTCTGCCACGACCAGGTAGCGTTTCAACAGTGCCCTTTGGCTTGAATTTGCGAATGATGCTTCCTATGGTGTCTCTTGGTATGTTTAACATCTTTGCAATCTTCTTATAGCCATTGCCCTTCCTGTGAAGAGTAATCACCTCTTCTCTTGTCTTCCTGGACCATTCTCTTGACTTCACCATGTTTGTAACCACACCAGTAAATGTCTAGAAGGAGCTGAGTATCACAGTCATTTTAAAGCTGCCTGATTGGTGCTTATTAGGCTTTATTGCTGCTCCCTGACATCCACAGGTGTTTTCAATACCTGATTGAAAACACTTCAATGAACCTCTGTTCTTCAGAGTGGTAGTCTTTAAGGGGTTGAATAATTGTGTAAATGAAGAATTCACAAAAGAAACATTTACTACTGTATTACAAAACCAATTGATGTAATTTTAGTTGCATATGGTTCTTTAAGAAGTCCTTGTAGGATTTCATTCTGAATACAGCTACAAATGTACACTAAATTCCCTAAAACCCTTTACAGCATTGGGGGGTTGAATAATTTTGAACACAATTGTAGTTAGTGCAGAAAAAAAAAATCTGAATTGCACCCCCCGGCTCCGCCGCTCCTACTAGCTTGGGGGGGTGTATTTTTTTCCATTATCTGTGCCCCATTCTGATGATCATGAGCCTGCCCATTCAGCTCCCCTCACATGTTCCTCTGCCTTAGCTCAAGTCCCGGCCAGCCGCCTGCCTACTTATCTCCTTGCCTTCCCTGGTGGAGTGATATTCCTCTGCTCCCCACCCAGTAGTAGCCAGGGCCCGGAGAGGGACACTTGACAGGCTGTGAGGCAGAGAGTCGCTGATTGCCACCATTACTAGTAAAAAAAAAATATATGTCCCCGGATTTAATTTAAAAAATCTGGTCACCTTATGTTCGACCATTCTTCCAGAAGCACATTTGTGATGTTGGATGAGAAGACCTGGCTCGCAGTCTCCGCTCTAATTAGTCCCAAAAGTGTTCTATCAGGTTAAGGTCAGGACTCTGTGCAGGTCAGTCAAGTTACTCCACCCCAAACTCACTCATGTCGTTATGGCCCTTGCTTTGTGCACTGGTGTGTAGTCATAAAGTTGGGAGCATGAAATTGTCCAAAATGTCTTAGTATGCTGACACCTTTAAATATCCATTCACTGGAACTAAGGGGCCAAGCCCAACCCCTGAAAAGCAACCCCATACCATTATACCCTCTCCACCAAATGAATCGGACCAGATTTGTATTCAGCATTAAAATCAAATTATTTATTCTGTTTGGAAGTAACTTTGATTTGGAATATGTAGCACCTTCAAGAAAACAAAGCTAGTGTTGTATGTTCTATAGATAACAAAGTATTATAGTATTAAGGTTGAAGTAAAGGCATAAAAAGACCAAAATACCAGTATCTAAATTGTAAAGACCGTTCTTTGAGAGAGGAAAATCACATGCACCGGTCACACTTCCCACATCTCAGTGCGGATCTCCACTCTTTCCTTCTCTTTGAAGTCGTAGCCAAGAAATCACTGTGCAAAAAATTGATTCTTCTCTATGAAATAAAACACAAGGCGTTGCTTTGTATGAGGATTAGGGCTACTTAAATAACATAAAGAGGTTCCTCAATCTAAATAAAAGTCTGCAGCTACAAATACTGTAGCTGCTGACTTTTTATAAAAGGACAATTACCTGTACAAGGATCCAGCACTGTCCTCACCTGGGCCCATTCTTTATCAGTCTTTGGGTCCCTGGCATCAGCATGCTTACTGTGGGAAACCGGCTGTGGCTCCTTGTGGCTTCACAGCTGGCTCCTTACTATGCATATGCAAGTCACGCTGTGCATTGGGAATGGACCCGTGGCATCCTGGGACCTGTGAATTGGGGGAGAACTTCCACTGGAATTGGGAGCGGGTACCTGACAAAACAAGGTACCAGCTCCCCTTTAACAAAAAAGTGCTAAAAGGGTGGGGAGGAGGACATAAAGCAGAATTTCCCTTTTGTATATTTATAAATTATTTCAGATGCTACTGAAATGGCTTACAGTTTTCCTGATTCTTATTGTATTCTCTCTTTTCCATGAACAATGAGAATTTGAGAATTAGCTTGTTCACGATGTCTGCTTTTAGGGTGGCTTCTTTTCCCCTGTAGAATTCCATAAAGCCACCCATGAGCATGCTTATTAATGACTGGCACTATGGATGAGTCTGCTTGTGTCTATAGTAGGAGATAGCCCCGGGGACAGGCCACTCTCCTTTTCCTCCTCCTCCCTGTGAAGTGATTGGCAGCAGTTGTAGCCCGCACAGTCCCTAGTTCACTGTGCACTCCTCAGGGAGTACACTCCACCCCATGGAAGTTCAGGGAATTTGCACTGTGAACCTGGAGTTAGCAGTAGGGTTGCCACCTGTCCGGGATTCACCCGGACAGTTCGGGTTTGGAATCATGCGTCCAGGTTTCAGACTGCCTGAAACCCGGACACATTGGGCTAGATTCAGTAAGAAGTTACGTCGGCGTATCTGTTGATACGCCGCGTAACTTCTAGGATGCGCCGGCGTATCTTTTTTCTGTATTCAGAAAGCAAGATACGCCGGAATTTTGCTAAGATACAATCGACGTAAGTCTCTTACGTGGTCGTATCTTAGGGTGCATATTTACGCTGGCCGCTAGGTGGCGCTTCAGTTGATTTCGGCGTAGAATATGCAAATTAGCTAGATACGCCGATTTAGAAACGTACGTGCGCCCTGCAGATTTTTTTACGTCGTTTACGTAAGGCTTTTTCCGGCGTAAGGTTACCCATGCTATATGAGGAGTATCCAATGTTAAGTATGGACGTCAGGACAGCGTAAAATTTTGCGTTGTTTACGTCGTTTGCGTAAGTCGTTCGCGAATAGGACTTTGCGTTAATTACGTTCACGTCGAAAGCATTGACTATTTGCGACGTGATTAGGAGCATGCGCCGTTCGTTACAGACGTCATTTACGTGGGGTCGTGTTTTATTTACATAAAACACGCCCACCTCTTCACAATTTGAATTTGGCGCGCTTACGCCGGCAGATTTATGATACGCCGCCGTAACTTACGGCGCAGGTTCTTTGTGAATCCAGCCCCACTAAGTTATCTGAGATACGCTACGCCCGCACAAAGTTACGGCGGGCTATCTGAATCTATGCCCAGTATTTACACAGTTCTATGGCTTCCCAGCAGGGTTGCTGGCTGCAGTTGTCTAAGCTGAGAGTGTCTGTTACACACTCTTCCACACTGCCCAAAGCCAGCACTAACAACCCCCCTTAAACACACACACAGACGGGAGATGAGAGAGGGCTCTATTTGTGCCTCTTTGCCCCCACCCCTACCCCTCTGTGTCTGCCCGCACTCCAATCCCTGACACTGTTCCTCAGAAAAGGAAAGTTGGGGCTGGAAATTGGAAGTCTAGCAGCCTCAGATACATCTGTCTGTGACTAAAGTATCCCCCTTCTCTCTCCTGCCTCTGAGTGAGTACACTAAGATAATTCAGAGTTCTCAGAGCACCCCTTACATCAGAGTTCACCTTTACACCAGAGGCCACAGTGTTTCCCCTTACATCAGAGTCGTGCAGTGCAGTGTTGCCAACCCCCTGAAGTGAAATTTACTGGCAAAAAATCATGAAATTTTCCAAAAAATTTGGTCTCGATAGTCTATTCAAAAATGGCGCTGGGGGCGGTGCCATCACGTTACTGCCCGTGCGCTGCCGAGCGTGTACAAGCTTCCCTAAGCTCGGCCAGCTTTGGAACGGCACATGCACAGTTGTATGGCCGGCTAGCGGCCATCTTTTTTTACGGGCACCAGTGACCGTAAAGAACTTTAACGACACCCAGAAAAAGGGGTTACATTTACGGGCTGCCCGTAAATCTATGGGCGGTTGGCAACACTGGTACAGTGATGCCCATAATCTACAGTATCTTACAAAAGTGAGTACACCTTCACATTTTTGTAAATATTTGAATATATCTTTTCATGTGACAACACTGAAGAAATAACACTTTGCTACAATGTAAAGTAGTGAGTATACTGCTTGAATAACTGCTTGTACAATGCTTACTGCAGAGGTTGGAGGGGTGGGGGGACGGGGGTCAGCCTCTCAGTGCTCAGACCATACGCTGCACACTGCATCAAATTGGTCTGCAAGGCTGTCGTCGCAGAAGGAAGCCTCTTCTAAATGCAGCGCCACCCCCGAAGGAGCCGCTGATTGTTTTGGGATCGGCGTATTAAGTTACCCTGCAGTGTGTCAAGGGGTGATAGCAGTGAGCCAAAACTGTGAGCGAATGTCCAGTCATCAAATGGATTTTCTTGAATGCTTTATTCCAAGGCCCAACACGGCCAACATCAACATGAGGCAGGATAGGAAAGGTTGATGAAGCATAAGAAGAATGAAAGTATCAGGCCTTAGATATGAAGAGAGCAATCCTGCTCTCAGTAACAATGAAATCAGTTCGTCGCCACTCCAGCCAGAGTGGGTGAAGTGCCTCCGGACAGACCTCTGCCACAAGCCTGGCAGCCGTAGTGTCACTTGTAGATCGCTGGGAGGAAACAGGCCTCTGCCACAGGCTTAGAAATGTAATGAGCGATGGTTGGATCGAGCAAATCCTCCCAGTAAATTCAGTTAGAGTTACCGGTAGACAGCTGCACTGTACCTGTCAGTATCTCGGTAACCAGACTCCCGATGGTTCGTTCAGAACTCCTGGATAACCTCTCTCTGGGTTCTCCCTGAGCCGATCCCCCACCGCGCAGCCTTCAGCCTAGGATCTTCCTAGTAAAGTTCAGGACCCAGCAAGTCGCTGGGTCCCCTTTTAAAATCAGGATAGAGCTCTTCATGGTGCGCAACTCTGGCCAGGTAGGCCATAGTGGCGGGGTCCATGGATGCGCGCACCCCAAAGGTGGATGCCGCACCTGGAACTCGGACAGACAGAATTCTCACCGCTCCAGGTGAGCCTTGTGGATGATCAAGGGTTGTTGAACCACCAGGGTGCTGGCAATGCGGTAATAGCAAAAATAAAAGGACAAAAGCTGGACAGCCGCACTCCAAAATTTTCTCTAAAAGAGATGTCTTTATTTTCAACTGTGCATACAGTCACTGCAAGCCCACAACAATCAGTATGGCCAACGCGTTTCGCACTGGCGTTAGTGCTTAGTCATGGCCTGGAACTCGGACCCCGCGCAGAGAGAAGAATCAATGGCGTCTGCCACAGATATACCCCTCCCCAGCATGCCCAGCGAGGGAAAACTCCTCTAATTGGCTGCTGGGGAAAAGTGGCTCTGCCAGAACTTCTCTAGCACCAACTGTCGCCCAGGGGTGGGATCGCACCCCTGGAACGCAGACTGACGCAGACTGACCCATAGGACAGTTCCAGGATGACAGCAGCCCAATTTAACAAATCGTGAATGGGAGCAAAATTTAACTCTCCCATTCCCCACTAACTTTAGTGTAGTGCCCGTACTGGAAATAAGGGGGCGCTACATAAAGATGATGCACAAGAAAGCCCGCAGTTTGCTGAAGACAAGCAGACTAAGGACATGGATTACTGGAACCATGTCCTGTGGTCTGACCAAGATAAAGTTATTTGGTTCAGATGGTGTCAAGCTTGTGTGGCGACAACCAGGTGAGAAGTACAAAGACAAGCGTGTCTTGCCTACAGTCAAGTATGGTGGTGGGAGTGTCATCGTCTGGGGCTGCATGAGTGCTGCTGGCACTGAGGAGCTACAGTTCATTGAGGGAACCATGAATGCCAACATGTACTGTGACATACTGAAGCACAACATGACCCCTTCCCTTCAGAGACTTCAGGGCAGTATTCCAACACGAGAGAAATGTGATAGTACCATAGATCTATCAAAAAGGAGTTGCTGCCCACATCCCTAAACTTGAATACAAAAAAGAGCCAATTCCACTGTGGGGCTTTGGAAGGCAGAAACTCCTTGACAAAAATTATTATAGAAAATATATATATTTTTTATTAGAAAAGTTTAAATTAAAATAGGTATATGACTTTATGGAAAAGTTGCAGTGGGATGCATATATACGTTAGACAAGTACAAAAACAGGAAAACATGCAAATGTTCACCAGTAGTGACAGGGGTCAAGTCCTGGGGAAAAAAGTGTGGGAACTCCCACCCAAGATCCACTCCCCCACAAAAAAAAAAAATTATACGCTCATATGCATTTTTTTCTCGATACACTGTACCTTAGTAATCCTTTTATGTTACTGGCCGCTTCCTGTATATGGATTCATCGGGTAGTGTGCGGGTATTCCGTCACTTCCTCGATGCCGCAATGTCTCCTGGGAGCTTTTGTCATTGTTCCCAGGAGACATTGCGGAGGTCTGCCGCGAGTTATCACGGGATTTAGGAAGAACTTTAAGCAAGTTCTTTCTAATAAAGGATTACTAAGGTTCGCCTGCCCCTGACACAAATCGAGCTTTCTTTTGGTGGTATTCTATCACTACTGTTTTGTTTTTTGTTTTTTTTGCAAAAAATAATGAAAAAAAAAATATATATTTTCTACTTTCTGTTATAAAAAATATCCAATAAACTCAATTTCGTCATAAATGTAGGCCAACATGTATTCTGTTACGTCTTTGGTAAAAAAAAAAAAATAAGAATAAACAATTATACAACGATATGGCTTTAATAATGGATGCAGCACTATTATTGGTATAAATGCAGGGGTCAAGTCCTGGGGAAAAAAGTGTGGGAACTCCCACCCAAGATCCACTCCCCCACCAAAAAAAAAGAAAAATGATACGCGCATATGCATAATTACTAAACTGCATGTTTTTTTTTTTTTCGATCCACTGTACCTTAGTAATCCTTTATGTTACTGGCCGCTTCCTGTATATAGATTTATCAAGTAGTGTGCGAGTATTCCGTCACTTCCTCGATGCCGCAATGTCTCCTGGGAGCTTTTGTCATTGTTCCCAGGAGACATTGCGGAGGTCTGCCGCGAGTTATCACGGGATTTAGGAAGAACTTTAAGCAAGTTCTTTCTGAAAAAGGATTACTAAGGTTCGTCTGCCCCTGACAGTGACTCGAGCTGGGCATCACCGCTAAGTGAAGGATTGGCTCGGGCGGCTTGGCTGCTCTCGGCTGCTCTAGTCCTGCAAAGGGAACTGCGTTCCTGCTGTGAAAAAGTACAGGGACTGCGTTCCCGCAGGACTTGAGCCCTGTCACAATGTAGAGTATAAGATTTCCTATCATCTGTGCCCAGTCTTGCCACAATGAATGAATCCAGCTCTGAGCAATCCTCTTTTCTTTTTTCAGTGAGATAAACGGACAAACAGGAAACTTTTGTCCGTTCTTCCCCCTTGCTGTGGATGACAGGTTATTTACATATCTCATGCACTAGCCTGAGACAGACATTATTTTTTAATTTCCACACCCACTCCTTTTTTGAAGTCATGTGGTTACTTTTCTGGATTTTGACTGGATGTTAGTGATTATAGCAGAATTTAGTGTAAGGAATACACAGGAGAAAATGCATGTTGACAAGGGGAGTGTAGAGGTGGGCAGGGAGTCTACTGACATCACGACTCCACCCACAGAGCTCCAGACAACAGACCCACCCATAAGTTCTTATAACAGACAGAGGGGAGACATTTGACAGGTAAAGATACATGCAGGAGGCATGTATATCCTTATAGATCAGCAATATGGCAGTAGTTTAGAAAGGACGAGAGTGGGTTTACATGCACTTTAAAATAAGTATTTATGGGCTAATGTATGTATACTACCTTGCTCTGCCTGTGCTGTGTCATTTGTTTTATTTGTTATGTACCTGGTGAGATTACAAAGTATAAAAACACCTTACTATGTTACAGAGGAAAGCTTTTTGATGCTTTCTCTTCGTTTTCTACAGTAGTATTCCAGCCAGTTGATCTGATGGAAGCAATTAAAATTAGTTTTACTGGTCCTTATTTGGTGCGTTTGACAAAACATAGAAGAACAGGTATAAGTGTAATTCTAGCCAAAAGGTTTCTTTTTTTTTTTTTTTGCGGGGAACTTGCATCCAATTCGCAATTGTGTGAACTCGGCCCTAAAGAAGAACTCCAGTCTCCTGTGTAAAAATTAAAAGTCAGCAGCTACAAAAATTGTAGCTGCTGACTTTTTTTTTTTAAATCAAAAATAAGTTTATTGTATCAATACAAACATATATATATACACAGGCAGATCAATAGAAAGTGCATCAGAATGGTAAAGGGAGTATATAAATGTACTCCCACAGTGGCAAACATCCAAATCTTTAAGTAATGCCAAGACAAATATTAAATGAACGAATCAATATCTACACTCCAGACTTATAGAAGGATGGGTATGATAGTATAACTTACTTCATCACACAAAGCATTGCCACTTTAGTTCAGTCTGACTGTGTATTTCAATAGTAACTCTTTAACTCCGGATGTAGAAAGATAAAACCAAATAGGGAAAGAAAGAGAAGAAAAAAGAAAAAAGGGGGGGGAAAGAAAGAAAGAAAGAGAAGAGAGAAAAAAGAAGGAAAGGATCTTTATCTCTAGGACTGTGGTCCTCAACATGTTTCCATCCTCCACCTAGTGTAGCAAAGGGTAGTGTGGTATTCTCACTCCTCATACCCCACTGTTAATACAATTACACTATTCAATATTGATTTATCGTCGTTTGTTTTGAGTGATCATCCCTGTAGTAATCTGTCCCTCACTAGCTGAAGAGGTCCCAATCCTGGAACATCTAACCAGGGCTGCCATAATGAATAAAACTTTTTCGAAGCACCCCTGTGTTGGTATGTTAGTTTTTCACGAATCAGTAAGTTATTGGCCTGTTTCACCCATAATGTGCCCGTTGGTACCCTAGGCGTAATCCACATCTTCGCAATCTCCTTGCGAGCTAGGTAGAGCAACCGTAGCACCGCCGTGTGACCGTTTGGTGACAGATCAGGTAACTCCAACGCGCCAAGGAGGCAGACCACTGGGTCAGTAATTACTGGTATCTGAAATACCTGGGCTATGGTATCAAGGACATATTTCCAGTACCTAAAGAGTTTCGGGCATTTCCAGAACATGTGCAAGAGATCTCCAGTATGCGCATTACATTTTGGACACAAAGGTGTCTCTCTAAAACCCCATTTATGTAGCCTAGCCGGGGTTCTGTATACCCTATGTAGCAAATATAAGTGAGAGAGCCTCTGTGACGCCGATACAGACACTAGTGGGGCGGACGTCAGACACAGTTCCCATGTTTCACCGTCTACAGGCCCCAAATCTCGTTCCCATCCTCGTCTGCAGGGGAGCTTACTTGCATCATGTGTAGATTGGATTAGTCTTGCATAGACTCTAGATATCATGCCCGCCCGGTCATCCGCAATGAGCACATCTCTCATCAGAGGGTGTACCATTACAGCTGGTCGAGTAAGTCTGCTTTCGCATTGTATAGCGTGTCTCAGTTGCAGGTATTGGTAAAATTGGGAGTTACATAAACCATATTCCCCTTTTAGAGTCGCAAAGGATTTAAGTGTAGTTCCAGAGAACAGCTGGGCGATATAATGTATGCCCAACCCCTCCCACGAACCAAATCCCTTCAACTTAAGAAGTTCACAATAATGTCTATTCCTCCATATTGGGGTGAACTGGCACATTGTCTTGATCTTAAAAATGGACCTTACATAGTCCCATAACTTGGTTAATAGACTAATTGTGGGCAGTGCAGTAGGGAATTGAGTAAGGCCTGCCTCTAGATACACCAGCGCCGGAAGGGTTGAGTCCACTGGTACTATCAGTGATCTTATCGGGTCAGATTCATCTGCTATTCCCCAATTAGCAAGTTGCTGGAGCTGCGACGCTATGAAGTAAAACCGAGAATGCGGAACTGCCATACCTCCCTGATCTTTTGGTAATTGCAGAGAATGCAAACTAATACGGGCCGACCCCCCCCTCCATATCAACTCCCTAAATTGAGAGTCTATGCGGGTAAACCATTTATGAGTGATCCAGATCGGGGAGTTGTGAAAAACGTATAAAAGTTGAGGTGCCCAAACCATCTTAATTAGGTTAACTCTACCGGTCACGGATAGAGGTAACTTTCTCCAGGCTGAGCATTTCAGCCGTAGTTTCTGCATTAGTGGAGATAAGTTCTTGTCAAGGTACTGGGATGGACTAGGCGTGACCTGTATGCCCAAGTAACGGAATTCATCTACTATTGCAATGTCCTTCGCACAGTCCGGCAGAGGGCTTGGCAGAGGGTCTAGTGGCATAATAACTGATTTATTCCAGTTAATACTGAACCCCGAGAGCCGACCGAAGTCAGCAATCAGGCCCATTACGTTTTGCAGGGAGCTTGCCGTATCCCCCAGATATATCAATGTATCATCCGCATAAAGGGAAACCACATCTTTTCTGGGACCTCTCTGAAACCCCACTATATCCTGCCTGTTTCTAATGTGAATGGCCAGTGGCTCAAGAGCCAGGGCAAACAACAGGGGCGACAAAGGGCACCCCTGCCGAGTGCCCCTAGCCAGACAGAAGGGTTCCGAGACCTCACCATTAATACGCATTCTCGCCGACGGGGAGCTATACAATAACTGCACCCATTTCAAAAATGAGGGACCCACCCCAAATCGAGTTAGGACTTCCCAAAGGTATGGCCACTCCACGCTGTCGAACGCCTTAGCGGCGTCCAACGATAGGATTGCCCTGTTACCTACATTGTCCGGGGGGAGTTGTAAGTTCAGGAAAAGTCTGCGCAAATTCTGAGATGTGGATCTCGTAGGAATGAACCCAGACTGATCTCTATGTATCACTTTTTGTATACAGCTAGCCAACCTGCTAGCCAAAATCCTGGCCAGCAGCTTAACATCATAGGTTAGTAGTGAGATCGGTCTGTAAGAGTCCGGAGACGATGGGTCCTTTCCGGGCTTCAACAGAACCACAATAAGCGCCTCATTCATAGAAGGGGGTAGAGACCCTGTTTCGAATGCATGATTATACATTTTAAGAAGAATGGGGAGGAGTTGAGTCGAGTACCTTTTGTATACCTCAGAGGGTAACCCATCAGCCCCGGGAGCCCGACTATTTTTCGAGTGGGCCAGCGCCTCAAGTAATTCATCCTCAGTCAGAGGAGCATTAAGAAGGGCCACATCCGAAGCAGACAAGGATGGTACAGGATACTTGTCCAGAAACGAATGTATGTCATCTCGAGTGGGGTTAACCTTGGAGGAATAAACATCCTGAAAAAAAAGACTAAATACTCTAGTAACTTCTTTAGTAGAGTGGCAGGGATTCCCCTCGGAATTTGTTATAGATGCGATATGCGAGGACGGCTGTTGTGACTTGGCCAGTAGCGCTAACATATGCCCCGTATTCTCTCCCTCCTCAAAATGACTTTGTTGTAAGAAAAAGCGCTTATTTTCAGCTAGTTGCATAGTTAGATCTTTAAGTAAGGTTTGGGATGCTAGCCACGAGCGTTTCGTATCGTCTGTGGGGTCAGCAATATATCTGGCCTCCGAGGATCGTACTTCCTCTAGGACCGACATTTCCCATTCCTTAGTGGAGGTTTTTATCTTGGAAATTACTCTAATAAATTGCCCTCTGAGGAAGGCTTTGGCTGTGTCCCAGACTATATCTAATGTCGCAGTATCTAGGTTTTGATTGAAAAATTTTTTAAGGAGCTCTGGGATAGGATCAGGGTCCGGAAAAAGCGATAGCCAAAAGGGGTTAAGCTTCCAGAGGGTATTGCCCCTGCGAGCCCCACACCTGATGTCAATCGAGAGAGGAGCATGATCAGAAATTTGCCTAGGGTGGTATTGAGAGGTTTCCAACAATGACAGGAGTAATGCATTTCCCATCCCTAGGTCTATTCTAGAGAGGCCCCCTACCGAGGCAGATTGACATGAATAGACTCTGGCATCCGGATTGCGGACCCTCCAGACATCTGTTAGGCCCATTTCCATTAGTAATCGAGCGAACGGGGTAGGCCCACTTCCCCTTTGTATTCCAACCACCCCTTGGGCAGACAACCTATCCCTAGCATGGTCCAGACAGTTATTAAAATCCCCTACCACCAACACAGGGACACCTGGAAAACGGGCAACAAAATCTGACAATACTTTCAGTACGCTGGTAGAAAAGGGAGGGGGAATATAAATACCTGCAAGTAAGCATTTAGTACCGCATATACAGCATAGAATAATGACATAGCGCCCCTCTGGGTCAATTAGTGTCTCCAGAGCCGTAAATTGCGTGCCCTGTTTGATTAGGATGCTCACCCCCCTCGAGTACACTGAGAAAGTAGAATGATACTGGTGGCTAAATTGCCTTATCGCAAATTGGGGTGTGGAGGTCGGGGGGAGATGAGTCTCCTGCAGGCAGACAATATCAGCGGTTATACGCTTGATTGTGCGGAGCACAGCCAAGCGTTTAACAGGATTGTTCAATCCCCGCACATTCCAGGACACAAATCTGGTTATCTTAGACATTGCACCTTAGGAATAAGTAAAACATAGGAGTCAATAGCAAACACACAGCAGCAAAAAACAGGACAGCCAGTTCCCCTTGGGGGAGGGATCATTAGTATGCCCTCAGTCAAGTGCAGAGGCACACATAGCAGGGCCAGATGGTCCAACGTAGTTGATGAGGTTAGGCCGAGGAGTATCACAAAATGCACAACATAGGTAGTCACTGATGGGGTAGTAAACCCCCAAAGCAGGTGGTATGTAGAGGACGACGAACCCACAGTCACATTGGCAGATGAAAAAAGGGATATTAAGCAAGAAAGAAAAAAAGATATATTCAAAAAATAACAGGCCAACATGGCCAACTTTGTGTGCCTACAGGCAGTGCGGGGCCTGTACCAGGCCCGCATGGGGGCAACAGTGGAAGTGCACCAAGTGTCTAAACTTCTCAACAGCAAGAACAAATAGCCCAGTGAATCTAGTATAAGCGAAATCTCAGCAACTTCTCCGCCTTGATAAAGGGGAATAGTAGGTAAATGGCAGGATAAGTCTATCTAGGTATTACCCATCTTGTTGAGCGCGGTGACGGTTGCGACCTTCTCGGATTGAATGTTCCTCTCTGTCCAGCCACTGTGCAGCTGACGACGGAAGATCAAAGAAGTGTACAGATCCCAATGCTTCCACCCTAAGCTTGGAGGGGTACAGCATAGCATATTTCACATCTAGTACTCTGAGGCGACGTTTAACATCCAGAAACTTTGCACGTTGCTTTTGCAGCTCAGCAGAAAAATCAGGGAAGCAGGAGATTTTAGCATTATCAACTTTCATGGCCTCGGGTTTAATCCTGGCATTGCGCAGTATGGCATCCCTGTCTTTGTAATGCAGAAGTTTAAATAAAAAGGGTCTCGGAGGTGCTCCTGGCTGAGGGGGACGGGAGGGCACCCTGTGAGCTCTTTCCACCGAGAATAATGGAGTGAAAGCTTCTTTGCCAAAGGCAGTCACCAGCCAGTTTTCAATAAATTCTACAGGATTCTTCCCTTCAGCTCTTTCAGGTAGCCCCACCAGCCTCACGTTATTTCGTCTCATTCTGTTCTCCAATTCCTCTAAACGAGAGGAATGTTGTGTAAGGAGATGATTATTGTAGGAAAGATCCCTTTGCATGGGGGCCATGTCATCCTCTATGGAGCTCACCCTCCCCTCCACAGCAGATGTCCTCTCCCTTAGTTTCTGTGCATCCTGCCTCATAAATGACATTTCTGCCTTCACCCCCTTAATATCAGCAGTCAGGGCAGTTAGGGAGGTATTGCATGTAGTAATAGCTGCAAATATATCCCTTAATGAGGGTTCACCGTCAGTAGCAGGACTAGTGGCTG